>NW_027100039.1:184870-211552 GCF_031753505.1 Anomalospiza imberbis
TTCCTCCCCCCCCACTGTCCCAGTTTGTCCCAGTTCCCCGGTGTCACCCTGTCCCAGTATGGCCCAGTTCCCGGTGTCCACCCTGTCCCCAGTATGGCCCAGTTCCACTGTCCCAGTATGACCCAGTTCTCGGTGTCACCCTGTCCCAGTATGGCCCAGTGTCCACTGTCCCAGTATGGCCCAGTTCCCCCGTGTCACCCCTGTCCCCAGTATGGCCCAGTTCCCGGTGTCACCTGTCCCAGTTTGGCCCAGTTCCCCGTGTCACCCTGTCCCAGTATGGCCCAGTTCCACTGTCCCAGTTTGTCCCAGTTCCCGGTGTCCACCCTGTCCAGTTTGTCCCAGTTTGGCCCAGTTCCACTGTCCCAGTGTGGCCCAGTTCCCGGTGTCACCCTGTCCCAGTTTGGCCAGTTCCCGGTGTCACCCTGTCCCAGTATGGCCCAGTTCCACTGTCCCCAGTATGGCCCAGTTCCCCGGTGTCACCCTGTCCCAGTATGGCCCAGTTCCACTGTCCCAGTATGGCCCAGTTCCACTGTCCCCAGTATGGCCCAGTTCCGGTGTCACCCTGTCCCAGTATGGCCCAGTTCCCGGTGTCACCCCTGTCCCAGTTTGTCCCAGTTTCCCGGTGTCACCCTGGTCCAGTTTGGCCCAGTCACCCTGTCCCAGTTTGTCCCAGTTCCCGGTGTCACCCTGTCCCAGTTTGTCCCAGTTCCACTGTCCCAGTTTGTCCAGTTCCTGGTGTCACCCTGTCCCAGTATGGCCCAGTTCCACTGTCCCAGTATGGCCCAGTTCCCGGTGTCACCCTGTCCCAGTATGGCCCCAGTTCCACTGTCCCAGTTTGGCCCAGTTCCCGGTGTCACCCTGTCCCAGTTTGTCCCAGTTCCCCGGTGTCACCCTGTCCCAGTATGGCCCAGTTTCCCCAGTGTCATGCTGTCCCAGTTTGGGCCCAGTTCCACTGTCCCAGTATGGCCCAGTTCCCCGTGTCACCCTGTCCCAGTTTGGCCCAGTTCCCGGTGTCACCCTGTCCCAGTTTGGCCCAGTTCCCACTGTCCCAGTTTGGCCCAGTTCCCCGGTGTCACCCTGTCCCAGTATGGCCCAGTTCCACTGTCCCAGTATGGCCCAGTTCCCGGTGTCACCCTGTCCCAGTTTGTCCCAGTTCCCCGGTGTCACCCTGTCCCAGTATGGCCCAGTTCCCGGTGTCACCCTGTCCCAGTTTGGCCCAGTTCCACTGTCCCAGTGTGGCCCCAGTTCCCCGGTGTCACCCTGTCCCAGTTTGGCCCAGTTCCACTGTCCCAGTATGGCCCAGTTCCCGGTGTCACCCTGTCCCAGTTTGGCCCAGTTCCACTGTCCCAGTATGGCCCAGTTCCCCGGTGTCACCCTGTCCCAGTTTGTCCCAGTTCCCCGGTGTCACCCTGTCCCAGTATGGCCAGTTCCACTGTCCCAGTATGGCCCAGTTCCACTGTCCCAGTATGGCCCAGTTCCCCCGGTGTCACCCTGTCCCAGTTTGGCCCAGTTCCACTGTCCCCAGTATGGCCCAGTTCCCCGGTGTCACCCTGTCCCAGTATGGCCCAGTTCCACTGTCCCAGTATGGCCCAGTTCCCACTGTCCCAGTATGGCCCAGTTCCCGGTGTCACCCTGTCCCAGTATGGCCCAGTTCCACTGTCCCAGTTTGGCCCAGTTCCCGGTGTCACCCCTGTCCCAGTTTGTCCCAGTTCCCGGTGTCACCCTGTCCCAATTTGGCCCAGTTCCACTGTCCCAGTATGGCCCAGTTCCCGGTGTCACCTTGTCCCAGTTTGGCCCAGTTCCCGGTGTCACCCTGTCCCAGGTTTGGCCCAGTTCCTGGTGTCACCCTGTCCCAGTTTGTCCCAGTTTGGCCCCAGGTTCCACTGTCCCAGTTTGGCCCAGGTTCCCCGGTGTCACCCTGTCCCAGTATGGCCCAGTTCCCGGTGTCACCCTGTCCCAGTTTTGTCCCAGTTTGGCCCAGTTCCACTGTCCCAGTTTGGCCCAGTTCCCGGTGTCACCCTGACCCAGTATGGCCCCAGTTCCACTGTCCCAGTATGGCCCAGTTCCCGGTGTCACCCTGTCCCAGTATGGCCCAGTTCCACTGTCCCAGTATGGCCCAGTTCCCCCGGTGTCACCCTGTCCCAGTATGGCCCAGTTCCCCGTGTCACCCTGTCCCAGTTTGGCCCAGTTTGGCCCAGTTCCACTGTCCCAGTATGGCCCAGTTCCCCCGGTGTCACCCTGTCCCAGTTTGGCCCAGTTCCACTGTCCCAGTATGGCCCAGTTCCCCGTGTCACCCTGTCCCAGTTTGGCCCAGTTCCACTGTCCCAGTATGGCCCAGTTCCCGGTGTCACCCTGTCCCAGTTTGTCCCAGATCCCGGTGTCACCCTGTCCCAGTATGGCCCAGTTTGGCCCAGTTCCACTGTCCCAGTATGGCCCAGTTCCCCGGTGTCACCCTGTCCCAGTTTGGCCCAGTTCCTGGTGTCACCCCTGTCCCAGTTTTGTCCCAGTTTGGCCCAGTTCCACTGTCCCAGTTTGGCCCAGTTCCCCGGTGTCACCCTGTCCCAGTATGGCCCAGTTCCCCGGTGTCACCCTGTCCCCAGTTTGTCCCAGTTTGGCCCAGTTCCACTGTCCCAGTTTGGCCCAGTTCCCGGTGTCACCCTGACCCAGTATGGCCCAGTTCCACTGTCCCAGTATGGCCCAGTTCCCGGTGTCACCCTGTCCCAGTATGGCCCAGTTCCACTGTCCCAGTATGGCCCAGTTCCCCGGTGTCACCCTGTCCCAGTATGGCCCAGTTCCCCGTGTCACCCCTGTCCCAGTTTGGCCCAGTTTGGCCCAGTTCCACTTGTCCCAGTATGGCCCAGTTCCCCGGTGTCACCCTGTCCCAGTTTGGCCCAGTTCCACTGTCCCAGTATGGCCCAGTTCCCCGTGTCACCCTGTCCCAGTTTGGCCCAGTTCCACTGTCCCAGTATGGCCCAGTTCCCGGTGTCACCCTGTCCCAGTTTGTCCCAGATCCCGGTGTCACCCTGTCCCAGTTTGTCCCAGTTTGGCCCAGTTCCACTGGTCCCAGTATGGCCCAGTTCCCCGGTGTCACCCTGTCCCAGTATGGCCCAGTTCCCGGTGTCACCCTGTCCCAGTTTGTCCCAGTTTGGCCCAGTTCCACTGTCCCAGTATGGCCCAGTTCCCCCGGTGTCACCCTGTCCCAGTTTTGGCCCAGTTCCACTGTCCCAGTATGGCCCAGTTCCCGGTGTCACCCTGTCCCCAGTTTTGTCCCAGTTCCCGGTGTCACCCTGTCCCAGTTTGGCCCAGTTCCACTGTCCCAGTTTGTCCCAGTTCCCCGGTGTCACCCTGTCCCAGTATGGCCCAGTTCCACTGTCCCAGTATGGCCCAGTTCCCTGGTGGTCACCCTGTCCCAGTTTGGCCCAGTTCCACTGTCCCAGTTTTGTCCCAGTTCCCGGTGTCACCCTGTCCCAGTATGGCCCAGTTCCCGGTGTCACCCTGTCCCAGTATGGCCCCAGTTCCCAGTGTCACCCTGTCCCAGTTTGTCCCAGTTCCCCGGTGTCACCCCTGTCCCAGTTTGGCCCAGTTCCCCTGTCCCAGTTTGTCCCAGTTCCCCCAGTGTCACCCTGTCCCAGTATGGCCCAGTTCCCGGTGTCACCCTGTCCCAGTTTGTCCCATGTCCCAGTTTGACCCCATCCCAGTTTGGCCCAGTTTTGACCCAGTCCCAGTTTGTCCCCAGTTTGTCCCAGTATGACCCAGTTTGTCCCAGTCCCACAATTCCCAGTTTGTCCCAGTTTGTCCCAGTTTGACCCAGTCCAGTGTCCTCCTCTCCCAGTTTGTCCCCCGTTCATCCCAGTTTGTCCCAGTTTGTCCCAGTTTGTCCCAGTCCCACAGTCCCCAGTTTGGCCCAGTTTGACCCAGTCCAGTGTCCTCCTCTCCCAGTTTGTCCCAGTTTGACCCCAGTCCCAGGGTCCCAGTTGGCCCAGTTCCCAGCGCCAGCCTGTCCCAGTTTGGCCCAGTTTGGCCCAGTTTGACCCAGTCCCCAGGATCCCAGTTTGGCCCAGTTCATCCCAGTTTGTCCCAGTGTTGACCCAGTCCAGTGTCCTCCTCTCCCAGTTTGTCCCAGTTTGACCCCAGTCCCAGGATCCCAGTTTGGCCCAGTTCATCCCAGTTTTGTCCCCAGTTTGACCCAGTCCAAGTGTCCTCCTCTCCCAGTTTGGCCCAGTTTGACCCCGTCCAGTGTCCTCCTCTCCCAGTTTGTCCCAGTTTGACCCAGTCCCAGGATCCAGTTTGGCCCAGTTCATCCCAGTTTGTCCCAGTTTGACCCCAGTCCCCAGGATCCCAGTTTGGCCCAGTTCCAGCGTCAGCCTGTCCCAGTATAGCCCAGTTTGTCCCAGTTTGACCCAGTCCAGTGTCCTCCTCTCCCAGTTTGTCCCAGTTTGACCCAGTCCCAGGGTCCCCAGTTTGGCCCAGTTCCCAGCGCCAGCCTGTCCCAGTTTGGCCCAGTTTGGCCCAGTCCCAGGATCCCAGTTTGGCCCAGTTCATCCCAGTTTGTCCCAGTTTGACCCAGTCCAGTGTCCTCCTCTCCCAGTTTGTCCCAGTTTGACCCAGTCCCAGGATCCCAGTTTGTCCCAGTATAGCCCAGTTTGTCCCAGTTTGACCCAGTCCAGTGTCCTCCTCTCCCAGTTTGGCCCAGTTTGACCCCGTCCAGTGTCCTCCTACTCCCAGTTTGTCCCAGTTTTGACCCAGTCCCAGGATCCCAGTTTGGCCCAGTTCATCCCAGTTTGTCCAGTTTGACCCAGTCCCAGGATCCCAGTTTGGCCCAGTTTGTCCCAGTTTGACCCAGTCCAGTGTCCTCCTCTCTCCCAGTTTGGCCCAGTTTGACCCAGTCCCAGTTTTTCCCAGTTTGTCCCAGTTTGTCCCAGTTTGTCCCAGTTTGTCCCAGTTCCTCCCTGGTTCTGGTTCCCACGGGAAAGGGGCGGGGCCAACGCCTGGTGGGCGGGGGCCTGGCCCCCAAACTGGGAACCCAAACTGGGAACCGAGCCCAAACTGGGAGCCCAAACTGGGAACCGAGCCCAAACTGGGATCTCAAACTGGGAATCCAAACTGGGAACCTAAACTGGGAACGGAACCCAAACTGGGAACACAAACTGGGAACACAACCCCAAACTGGAGCCCAAACTGGAAACCGAGCCCAAACTGGGAGCCCAAACTGGGAATCCAAAGTGGGACCCCAACCCCAAACTGGGATCCCAAACTGGGAATCCAAACTGGGATCTCAAACTGGGACCCCAAGCCCAAACTGGGAATTCAAACTGGGAACCCGACCCCAAACTGGGATCTCAAACTGGGACCCCCAACCCCAAACTGGGAGCCCAAACTGGGACCCCAACCCCAAACTGGGAATCCAAACTGGGACCCCTAACCCAAACTGGGATCTCAAACTGGGGAAACCAAACTGGGAACCCAACCCCAAACTGGGATCTCAAACTGGGAATCCAAACTGGGGAACCTAAACTGGGAACGGAACCCCAAACTGGGAATCCAAACTGGGAACCCAAACTGGGAATGGAACCCCAAACTGGGAACCCAAACTGGGAACACAACCCCAAACTGGCAGCCCAAACTGGGAACCGAGCCCAAACTGGGAGCCCAAACTGGGAGCCCAAACCCAAACTGGGAATCCAAAGTGGGACCCCAACCCCAAACTGGGATCTCAAACTGGGACCCCAAGCCCAAACTGGGAATTCAAACTGGGACCCCAACCCCAAACTGGGAGCCCAAACTGGGAATTCAAACTGGGAACCCGACCCCAAACTGGGATCTCAAACTGGGACCCCCAACCCCAAACAGGGAATCCAAACTGGGACCCCAACCCCAAACTGGGATCTCAAACTGGGAAACCAAACCGGGAACCCAACCCCAAACTGGGAGACCAAACTGGAAACTGAACCCCAAACTGGGAACCCCAAACTGGGAACCGAACCCCAAACTGGGATCTCAAACTGGGAATCCAAACTGGGAACCAAACCCCAGACTGGCAGCCCAAACTGGAAACCGAGCCCAAACTGGGATCCCAAACTGGGAGCCCAAACTGGGACCCCAACCCCAAACTGGGAACCCAAACTGGGAGCCCAAACTGGGAACCTAACCCCAAACTGGGAGCCCAAACTGGGACCCCAACCCCAAACTGGGATCCCAAACTGGGACCCCAACCCCAAACTGGGAGCTCAAACTGGGAACCCGACCCCAAACTGGGAACCCAACCCCAAACTGGGAGCCCAAACTGGGAACCGAACCCCAAACTGGGATCTCAAACTGGGAATCCAAACTGGGAACCTAAACTGGGAACGGAACCCCAAACTGGGATCTCAAACTGGGACCCCAAGCCCAAACTGGGAATTCAAACTGGGACCCCAAAACCAAACTGGGAATCCAAACTGGGATCCCAACCCCAAACTGGGAGCCCAAACTGGGAATTCAAACTGGGAACCCGACCCCAAACTGGGATCTCAAACTGGGACCCCCAACCCCAAACTGGGAGCCCAAACTGGGACCCCAACCCCAAACTGGGAATCCAAACTGGGACCCCAACCCCAAACTGGGATCTCAAACTGGGAAACCAAACTGGGAACCCAACCCCAAACTGGGAGACCAAACTGGAAACCAAGCCCAAACTGGGACCCCAAACTGGGAACCCAAACTGGGAACCCAAACTGGGAACCCAAACTGGGAGCCCAAACTGGGACCCCAACCCCAAACTGGGATCCCAAACTGGGACCCCAACCCCAAACTGGGAGCCCAAACTGGGAGACCAAACTGGGACCTGAACCCAATCTGGGATCCCAAACTGGGAATCCAAACTGGAAACACAACCCCAAACTGGGAGCTCAAACTGGGAACCCGACCCCAAACTGGGAGCCCAAACTGGGAACCGAGCCCAAACTGGGATCTCAAACTGGGAATCCAAACTGGGAATCCAAACTGGGAACACAACCCCAAACTGGGAATCCAAACTGGGAACACAACCCCAAACTGGGAGCCCAAACTGGGAACCGAGCCCAAACTGGGATCTCAAACTGGGAATCCAAACTGGGAACCTAAACTGGGAATGGAACCCCAAACTGGGAATACAAACTGGGAATCCAAACTGGGAACCCGACCCCAAACTGGGACCCCAACCCCAAACTGGGAGCCCAAACTGGGAATTCAAACTGGGAACCCGACCCCAAACTGGGAGCTGAACCCCAAACTGGGAGACCAAACTGGGACCCCAACCCCAAACTGGGAATCCAAACTGGGAATCCAAACTGGGACCCCAAACCCAAACTGGGATCCCAAACTGGGAATCCAAACTGGGAACCCGACCCCAAACTGGGAACCCAAACTGGGAATCCAAACTGGGAACCCGACCCCAAACTGGGAACCTGACCCCAAACTGGGAATCCAAACTGGGAACCCAGCCCCAAACTGGGAGCTGAACCCCAAACTGGGAACCCCAAACTGGGACCCCTAACCCAAACTGGGAGCCCAAACTGGGAATCCAAACTGGGACCCCAACCCCAGACTGGGAACCCAAACTGGGAATTCAAACTGGGAACCCGACCCCAAACTGGGAGCTGAACCCCAAACTGGGAGACCAAACTGGGACCCCAACCCCAAACTGGGAATCCAAACTGGGAATCCAAACTGGGACCCCAAACCCAAACTGGGATCCCAAACTGGGAATCCAAACTGGGAACCCGACCCCAAACTGGGACCCCAACCCCAAACTGGGAACCTGACCCCAAACTGGGAATCCAAACTGGGAACCCAGCCCCAAACTGGGAGCCCAAACTGGGAACCCAACCCCAAACTGGGAGCCCAACCCCAAACTGGGAACCCAAACTGGGACCTGAACCCCAAACTGGGAGCCCAAACTGGGAATCCAAACTGGGAATCCAAACTGGGAACCGAACCCCAAACTGGGAACCTGACTGGGAACCCAAACTGGGAATCCAAACTGGGAACCCGACCCCAGACTGGGAGCCCAAACTGGGAACCCAGCCCCAAACTGGGAGCTGAACCCCAGAGCAGACCCCGCCCCCTCCCCAGGCCCCGCCCCTTTTCCCATCAGCCCCCGCGGGGTCCCCGGAGGTCACCGAGCCCCGGGCCGGGGTGGGGGAGGGGCGGGGCGGTGCCCGCTAATTAGGGCCGCTAATTAAGGCCAATTAACGCCCTCGTTAATGAGCCCCAACGGGTTGGGCCCGATGACGTCATCGTTGCGAAAGGGCCCTGAAGTGGGGGGGGGGGGGGAGGGGAGTTGGGGGAGGGGGGGGGCCTGAAATGACCCCAAAATGGCCAAAATTACCCCAAAATGACCCAAAATTGCCAAAATTACCCCAAAATGACCCTAAATTACCCAAAATTACCCCAAAATGACCCTAAATTACCCAAAATTACCCACCATGACCCAAAATGAGCTAAAAATGACCCAAAATGGCCAAAATTACCCCAAAATTACCCACAATGGTCCCAAAATGACCAAAATTACCCCAAAAATGACCCTAAATTACCCGCAATGGTCCCAAAATGACCCAAAATGGCCAAAATTACCCCAAAATTACCCACAATGGTCCCAAAAATACCCCAAATGATCCCAAAATTGCCCAAAATTACCCCAAAATTGCCCAAAATGATCCCAGAATGACCCAAAATGTCCCAAAATTACCCAAAATTACCCAAAAATGATCCCAAAATGACCCCAAAATTACCCAGAATGACCCAAAATTACCAAAAATTACCCAAAATTATCCCGAAATTACCCACAATGTCCCAAAATTACCCAAAATGTCCCAAAATTACACCAAAATTACCCAAAAATGATCCCAAAATGTCCCAAAATTACCCAAAATGTCCCAATATTACCCAAAATTAACCAAAAATTGCCCAAAATGATCCCCAAATTACCCAAAATGTCCCAAAATTACCCAAAAATTACCCAAAATGATCCAAAAATGTCCCAAAATTACCCAAAATGTCCCAAAATGTCCCAATATTACCCAAAATTAACCAAAAATTGCCCAAAATGATCCCAAAATTGCCCAAAATGTCCCAAAGTTACCCAAAAATTACCCAAAATGATCCCAAAATATCCCAAAATTACCCAAAATGTCCCAAAATGTCCCAATATTACCCAAAATTAACCAAAAATTGCCCAAAATGATCCCAAAATTACCCAAAATGTCCCAAAATTACCCACAATGGTCCCAAAATGACCTAAAATTATCCAAAATGATCCCAAAATTATCCCAAAATGATCCCAAAATGTCCCAAAATTACCCAAAATGTCCCAAAATTACCTAAAATGATCCCAAAATTACCCAGAATGACCCAAAATTACCCAAAATTACCCAAAATGATCCCAAAATGTCCCAAAATGTCCCAAAATGTCCCAAAATGTCCCAAAATGTCCCAAAATTACCCAAAATTACCCAAAAACGATCCCAAAATGACCCCAAAATTACCCAAAATGACCCAAAATGTCCCAAAATTACCCCAAAATTACCCAAAATGATCCCAAAATTACCCAAAATGTCCCATAATTACCCAAAAATGGTCCCAAAATGTCCCAAAATTACCCAGAATGACCCAAAATTACCCAAAAATTACCCAAAATGATCCCAAAATTACCCCAAAATTACCCAAAAATTACCCAGAATGACCCAAAATTACCCAAAAATTACCCAAAATGATCCCAAAATTACCCATAATGTCCCAAAATTACCCAAAATGATCCCAAAATTACCCCAAAATTACCCCAAGGTGCCCCAAAACCGCCCAAATCTCCCCAAAAATGACCCCAAATCTCCCCAAACTCCCCCCAAACCCCAAAAATGCCCCAAAATCCCCCGAAGTGACCCCAAATTTCGGCCCCGCCCCCCCCAGCGGCGATGACGTGGCGCCCCCTGGCGGCCCCCGCGGCGAACCTGGCGGGGAACCTGGCGCTGCTGCTGCTCGCAGGTGAGGGACGGGCACGGGGGACAGGTGAGACAGGGGACAGGTGAGGGGACAGGTGAGGGGACAGGTGAGACAGGTGAGACAGGTGAGGGGACAGGGGAGGGGACAGGTGAGGGGACAGGTGAGACAGGTGAGGGGACAGGTGAGGGATGGGCACGGGGGGACAGGTGACACAGGGGACAGGTGAGGGGACAGGGGACACAGGTGAGACAGGTGAGGGGACAGGGGACACGTGAGACAGGTGAGGGGACAGGTGACACAGGTGAGGGACGGGCACGGGGGGACAGGTGACACAGGGGACAGGGGACAGGTGAGGGGACAGGGGACACGTGAGACAGGTGACACAGGGGACAGGTGAGGGGACAGGGGACAGGTGAGGGGACAGGTGAGGGGACAGGTGACACAGGTGAGGGACGGGCACGGGGGGACAGGTGACACAGGGGACAGGTGACACAGGGGACAGGTGACACAGGGGACAGGTGAGGGGTGAGGGGACAGGTGAGACAGGTGAGGGGACAGGTGAGGGATGGGCACGGGGGGACAGGTGACACAGGGGACAGGTGAGGGGACACAGGTGAGACAGGTGAGACAGGCGAGGGGACAGGTGAGGGGACAGGGGACAGGTGAGACAGGTGAGGGGACAAGGACGGGGGAGGGGAAAGGTGACACAGGTGAGGGGACAGGGGACAGGTGAGACAGGTGAGGGGACAGGTGAGGGGACAGGTGAGGGGACAGGTGAGGGGACAGGTGAGGGGACAGGGGAGGGATGCGGACAGGTGAGGGGACAGGTGAGGGATGGGGACGGGGGACAGGTGACACAGGTGAGGGGACAGGTGAGACAGGTGAGGGGACAGGGGAGGGGACAGGGGACAGGTGAGACAGGGGAGGGGACAGGTGAGGGGACAGGTGAGGGGACAGGGGACAGGTGAGACAGGGGAGGGGACAGGGGAGGGGACAGGGGACAGGTGAGACAGGGGAGGGGACAGGTGACACTCAGAGGTGACAGGGCTGTCTCTGGTGTCCCCACAGCAGTGACGCAGGTGACACAGGTGACACAAGTGACACAGGTGACACAGGTGACACTGACAGGTGACACAGGTGACGCAGGTGACACAGGTGACACAAGTGACACAGGTGACACAGGTGACACTGACAGGTGACACAGGTGACGCAGGTGACACAGGTGACACAGGTGACACAGGTGACACTGACAGGTGACAGTGACAGGTGACACAGGTGACACAGGTGACACTGACAGGTGACACTGACAGGCGACACAGGTGACACAGGTGACACTGACAGGTGACACAGGTGACACAGGTGACACAGGTGACACAGGTGACACTCATGACATAGGTGACACAGGTGACACCGGTGACACCGGTGACACTGACAGGCGCCCGTCCGTGTCCCCGCAGCGGCGCAGGTGGCGCAGGTGACGCCGGTGGCCGGTGACACGCGCGTGGTCGGTGGCCACGCCTGCGTGCCGCACTCGCAGCCCTGGCAGGTGGCCGTGCTGGACATGTACAAGCTCTACTGCGGCGGCGTCCTGGTGGCACCGCGCTGGGTGGTGACGGCGGCGCACTGCACCACACCCGGGTGAGGCACACCTGGCGCACCTGGGTACACAGCTGGCACAGCTGGGCACAGCTGGGTTCACACCTGGGTTCACACCTGGCGCACCTGGGGACAGCTGGGTTCACACCTGGCACACAGCTGGGCACACCTGGGCACAGCTGGGCACACCTGGGGACAGCTGGGGACACCTGGCACACACCTGGGATACAGCTGGGGACAGCTGGGTTCACACCTGGGTTCACACCTGGGTTCACCTGGGGACACCTGGGCACACCTGGGCACAGCTGGGCACAGCTGGGGACAGCTGGGGACACCTGGGCACACCTGGGCACACCCCTGGGTTCACACCTGGCACACCTGGGGACAGCTGGGCACACCTGGGCACAGCTGGGTTCACACCTGGGGACAGCTGGGGACACCTGGGATACACCTGGGCACACCTGGGGACATCTGGGCACACCTGGGGACAGCTGGGGACAGCTGGGCACAGCTGGGTTCACACCTGGGCACAGCTGGGGACACCTGGAGACACCTGGGTTCACACGTGGCACACAGCTGGGGACAGCTGGGGACACACCTGGGCACACCTGGGCACAGCTGGGCACACCTGGGGACATCTGGGCACAGCTGGGGACAGCTGGGTTCACACCTGGGTTCACACCTGGCACACCTGGGGACAGCTGGGTTTACACCTGGGCACACCTGGGCACAGCTGGGTTCACACCTGGGTTCACACCTGGCACACCTGGGGACAGCTGGGGACACCTGGGCACACCTGGGATACAGCTGGGCACACCTGGGGACATCTGGGCACAGCTGGGGACACCTGGGGACACCTGGGCACAGCTGGGCACACCTGGGATACACCTGAGCACAGCTGGGGACAGCTGGGGACACCTGGGCACAGCTGGGTTCACAGCTGGGGACAGCTGGGCACAGCTGGGCGCACCTGGGCACACCTGGCTCACCTGGGTTCACACCTGGGCACACCTGGGCACACCTGGGATACACCTGAGCACAACTGGGGACATCTGGGCACACCTGGCACACCTGGGTGATACACAGATCCCACACCTGTCCCACCTGTCCCTCCCTCTGTCCCCTCTGTGTGTCACCCACGTCCCCCAGGTGTTCCTGAGATGTTCCTGAGATGTTCCTCAGGTGTTCCTCAGGTGTTCCCCAGATGTTCCTCAGGTGTTCCTCAGGTGTTCCCCAGGTGTTCCTGAGATGTTCCTCAGGTGTTCCTCAGGTGTTCCTCAGGTGTTCCCCAGGTGTTCCTGAGATGTTCTCCAGGTGTTCCCCAGATGTTCCTCAGGTGTTCCTCAGGTGTTCCTCAGGTGTTCCTGCGATGTTCCTGAGATGTTCCTCAGGTGTTCCCCAGATGTTCCCATGTGTCCCCCATGTCCCTCAGATGTTCCTCAGATGTTCCCGAGGTGTTCCTGAGATGTTCCCCAGATGTTCCCCAGATGTTCCCCGGCTGCCCCTCAGGTGTCCCACACCTGTCCCTCACCTGTCCCGTCCCCCCAGGGTGACCACGGTGGCCCTGGGCAAGCACCGGCTGTCCCACACCTGTCCCTGTCCCTCTCCTCCATGTCCCTCAGGTGTCCCTCAGGTGTCCCTCAGATGTCCCCCAGGTCTTCCTCAGGTGCTCCTGAGATGTTCCTGAGATGTTCCCCAGGTGTTCCCCAGATGTTCCTCAGGTGTTCCTCAGGTGTTCCTCAGGTGTTCCTGAGATGTTCCTGAGATGTTCCTCAGATGTCCCCCAGGTGTTCCCCAGATGTTCCTCAGGTGTTCCTCAGGTGTTCCTCAGGTGTTCCTGAGATGTTCCTGAGATGTTCCCCAGGTGTTCCCCAGATGTTCCCATGTGTCCCCCATGTCCCTCAGATGTTCCCCAGATGTTCCCCAGATGTTCCCCAGATGTTTCCCAGATGTTCCCCGGCTGTCCCTCAGGTGTCCCACACCTGTCCCACCTGTCCCTGTCCCCTCCCTCTCCCCCCATGTCCCTCAGGTGTTCCTGAGATGTTCCTGAGATGTTCCTCAGATGTCCCCCAGGTGTTCCCCAGATGTTCCTCAGGTGTTCCTCAGGTGTTCCTCAGGTGTTCCTGAGATGTTCCTGAGATGTTCCCCAGGTGTCCCTCAGATGTTCCTGAGATGTTCCTCAGATGTTCTCCAGATGTTCTCCAGATGTTCCTCAGGTGTCCCACACCTGTCCCACCTGTCTCTGTCCCCTCCATGTGTCCCCCATGTCCCTCAGATATTCCTCAGATGTTCCTCAGATGTTCCTGAGATGTTCCTGAGATGTTCCCCAGATGTTCTCCAGATGTTCCCCAGATGTTCCCCAGATGTTCCCCGGCTGCCCCTCAGGTGTCCCACACCTGTCCCTCACCTGTCCCGTCCCCCCAGGGTGACCACGGTGGCCCTGGGCAAGCACCGGCTGTACGCGCGCGAGGCGGGCGAGCAGCGCCGCATGGTGGCCCGCATGGTGGCCCACCCGGGCTACGACCCGTCCACCAAGGACAACGACATCATGCTCCTCAAGCTGCTGGCCCCCGCCTCCATCTCCGACCGCGTCCGGCCCATCTCGGTGGCCTCGTGCCTGCCCCAGCCCGGCACCACCTGCGTCACCTCGGGCTGGGGGGCCACCACCTCGCCGGAAGGTAGGTGGCATCTGGGGGGGGTTTTGGGGCACCTTGGGGGGGACACCTCGTGGTCATCTGGGGCATCTCGTGGTCACTTGGGTCTCCTCGTGGTCACTTGGGTCTCCACGCGGTCATCTCGTGGTCACTTGGGTCTCCTCGTGGTCATTGGGTCTCCACGTGGTCATCTCGTGGTCACTTGGGTCTCTTCGTGGTCATCTCGTGGTCATTTGGGTCTTCTCGTGGTCATCTGGGGCATCTCGTGGTCATTGGGTCTCCTCGTGGTCATCTCATGGTCATTTGGACTCCTTGTGGTCATCTTGTGGTCATTTGGAGCATCTCGTGGTCACTTGGGTCTCCTCGTGGTCATCTTGTGGTCATTTGGGTCTCCTCGTGGTCATCTCGTGGTCATTTGGGTCTCCTCGTGGTCATCTGGATCACCTAAAGGCCACTTGGGTCTCCACGTGGTCACCTTGTGGTCACCTTGTGGTCATTTGGGTCTCCTCGTGGTCATCTCGTGGTCACTTGGGTCTCCTCGTGGTCATCTCATGGTCATTTGGATCTCCTTGTGGTCACCTGGACCACCTAAAGTTCACTTGGGTCTCCTTGTGCTCATCTTGTGATCGTTTGGGTCTCCTTGTGGTCATTTGGGTCTCCTCGTGGTCACCTGGACCACCTGAAGTTCACTTGGGTCTCCTCGTGGTCATCTCGTGGTCATTTGGGTCTCCTCGTGGTCATCTCGTGGTCATTTGGGTCTTCTCGTGGTCATCTGGGGCATCTCGTGGTCATTGGGTCTCCTCGTGGTCATCTCGTGGTCATTTGGGTCTCCTCGTGGTCATCTCGTGGTCATTGGGACTCCTTGTGGTCATCTGGATCACCTAAAGGTCATTTGGATCTCCTCGTGGTCATTGGGTCTCCTTGTGGTCATCTCATGGTCACTTGGGTCTCCTCGTGGTCATCTGGATCACCTAAAGGTCACTTGGGTCTCCTCGTGGTCACCTTGTGGTCATTTGGATCTCCTCGTGGTCATCTCATGGTCATTGGGACTCCTTGTGGTCATCTTGTGGTCATTTGGAGCATCTCTTGGTCACTTGGGTGTCCTTGTGGTCATCTCGTGGTCACTTGGGTCTCCTCGTGGTCATCTCGTGGTCATTGGGACTCCTTGTGGTCATCTTGTGGTCATTTGGAGCATCTCTTGGTCACTTGGGTCTCCTTGTGGTCATCTCGTGGTCATTTGGGTCTCCTCGTGGTCATCTGGATCACCTAAAGGTCACTTGGGTCTCCTCGTGGTCACCTTGTGGTCATTTGGGTCTCCTTGTGGTCATCTCGTGGTCACTTGGGTCTCCTTGTGGTCATCTCATGGTCATTTGGGTCTCCTCGTGGTCATCTCGTGGTCACTTGGGTCTCCTCGTGGTCATCTCGTGGTCATTTGGGTCTTCTCGTGGTCATCTGGGGCATCTCGTGGTCATTGGGTCTCCTCGTGGTCATCTCATGGTCATTTGGACTCCTTGTGGTCATCTTATGGTCATTTGGAGCATCTCGTGGTCATTTGGGTCTCCTCGTGGTCATTGGGTCTCCTTGTGGTCATCTCGTGGTCATTGGGTCTCCTCGTGGTCATCTCATGGTCATTGGGTCTCCTTGTGGTCATCTCGTGGTCATTTGGGTCTCCTCGTGGTCATCTGGATCACCTAAAGGTCACTTGGGTCTCCACGTGGTCATCTCGTGGTCATTTGGGTCTCCTCGTGGTCATCTCGTGGTCATTGGGACTCCTCGTGGTCATTGGGTCTCCTCGTGGTCATCTCATGGTCATTTGGACTCCTTGTGGTCATCTTGTGGTCATTTGGAGCATCTCGTGGTCATTGGGTCTCCTCGTGGTCATCTCGTGGTCATTGGGTCTCCTCGTGGTCATCTCGTGGTCACTTGGGTCTCCTCGTTGTCATCTCGTGGTCACTTGGGTCTCTTCGTGGTCATCTCGTGGTCATTGGGACTCCTCGTGGTCATCTCGTGGTCATTTGGGTCTCCTCGTGGTCATCTGGATCACCTAAAGGTCACTTGGGTCTCCACGTGGTCACCTTGTGGTCATTTGGGTCTCCTCGTGGTCATCTCGTGGTCACTTGGATCTCCTCGTGGTCATCTCGTGGTCATTTGGGTCTTCTCGTGGTCATCTGGGGCATCTCGTGGTCACTTGGGTCTCCTCGTGGTCACTTGGGTCTCCACGCGGTCATCTCGTGGTCACTTGGGTCTCCTCGTGGTCATTTGGGTCTCCTCGTGGTCATCTCGTGGTCACTTGGGTCTCCTTGTGGTCATCTCGTGGTCATTTGGGTCTCCTCGTGGTCATCTCGTGGTCACTTGGGTCTCCTTGTGGTCACTTGGGTCTCCTTGTGGTCATCTCGTGGTCATTGGGTCTCCCCGTGGTCATCTCGTGGTCATTTGGGTCTCCTCGTGGTCATCTCGTGGTCATTTGGGTCTCCTCGTGGTCATCTCGTGGTCATTGGGACTCCTTGTGGTCATCTTGTGGTCATTTGGGTCTCCTCGTGGTCATCTGGATCACCTAAAGGTCACTTGGGTCTCCACGTGGTCATCTCGTGGTCACCTGGGTCTCCTGGTGGTCATCTCATGGTCATTTGGGTCTCCTCGTGGTCATTGGGTCTCCTCGTGGTCATCTCATGGTCATTTGGGTCTCCTCGTGGTCATCTCGTGGTCTTTTGGGTCTCCTTGTGGTCATCTCGTGGTCATTTGGGTCTCCATGTGGTCATCTCATGGTCATCTGGACCACCTAAAGGTCACTTGAATCTCCTTGTGGTCATCTTGTGGTCATCTCATGGTCATTTGGATCTCCTTGTGGTCATCTGGATCACCTAAAGTTCACTTGTGTCTCCTCGTGTTCATCTTGTGATCGTTTGGGTCTCCTTGTGGTCATTTGGGTCTCCTCGTGGTCACCTGGATCACCTAAAGGTCATTTGGGTCTCCTCGTGGTCATCTCGTGGTCACTTGGGTCTCCTCGTGGTCATCTCGTGGTCATTTGGGTCTTCTCGTGGTCATCTGGGGCATCTCGTGGTCACTTGGGTCTCCTCGTGGTCATTGGGTCTCCTCGTGGTCATCTCGTGGTCATTTGGGTCTCCTCGTGGTCATCTGGATCACCTAAAGGTCACTTGGGTCTCCTCGTGGTCATCTCGTGGTCACTTGGGTCTCTTCGTGGTCATCTCGTGGTCATTTGGGTCTCCTTGTGGTCACCTTGTGGTCATTTGGATCTCCTCGTGGTCATCTTGTGGTCATTTGGGTCTCCTTGTGGTCATCTCGTGGTCACTTGGGTCTCCACGTGGTCATCTGGTGGTCATCTGGACCACCTAAAAGTCACTTGAATCTCCTTGTGGTCATCTTGTGGTCATCTCATGGTCATTTGGGTCTCCTCGTGGTCACCTGGACCACCTAAAGGTCACTTGGCTCTCCTCGTGGTCATCTCATGGTCACTTGGGTCTCCACGTGGTCATCTGGTGGTCATCTGGACCACCTAAAAGTCACTTGAATCTCCTTGTGGTCATCTTGTGGTCATCTCATGGTCATTTGGGTCTCCTCGTGGTCACCTGGACCCCCTAAAGGTCACTTGGCTCTCCTCGTGGTCATCTCATGGTCATTTGGGTCTCCACGTGGTCATCTGGTGGTCATCTGGACCACCTAAAAGTCACTTGAATCTCCTTGTGGTCATCTTGTGGTCATCTCATGGTCATTTGGGTCTCCTCGTGGTCACCTGGACCACCTAAAGGTCACTTGGCTCTCCTCGTGGTCATCTCGTGGTCACCTAGGTCACCTCAAGATCACCTGGGCCTTCTCCATGGTCACCTGGACCACCTTGTGGTCACTTTGGTCCTCTCCTGGTCACCTGGGTCACCTCATGGTCACCTGGGTCTCCTCATGGTGATCTCATGGTCACTTTGGACCCCTGGTGGTCACTCTGGTGGTCACTTTGGACCCCTGGTGGTCACTCTGGTGGTCACTGGGGTGGTCACTCTGGTGGTCACCCTGGTGGCCACTCAGGTGGTCACTTTGTACCTTCCATGGTCCTCTGGGTTCATTCCTGGTCGCTTTGGACTCCTGGTGGTCACTCGGTGGTCACTTGGTGGTCACCAGGTGGTCATTGCTTGGTCACTCAGTGGTCACTCAGTGGTCACTCGGTGGTCACTGGGTGGTCACTGGGGTGGTCACTCAGTGGTCACTGGGGTGGTCACTCAGTGGTCACTGGTTGGTCACTCGGTGGTCACTGGTTGGTCACTCGGTGGTCACCGGGTGGTCACTCAGTGGTCACTCAGTGGTCACTCAATGGTCACTCAGTGGTCACTGGGTGGTCACTGGGGTGGTCACTCAGTGGTCACTGGGTGGTCACTGGGTGATCACTGGGGTGGTCACTGGGTGGTCACTCGGTGGTCACTGGGTGGTCACTGGGTGGTCACTGTGGTGGTCACTCAGGTGGTCACTCAGGTGGTCACTCAGGTGGTCACTGGGGTGGTCACTCGGTGGTCACTCAGTGGTCACTCAATGGTCACTGGGTGGTCACTCAGTGGTCACTGGGTGGTCACTGGTTGGTCACTGTGGTGGTCACTCACTGGTCACTCAGTGGTCACTCGGTGGTCACTCAGGTGGTCACTCGGTGGTCACCTGGTGGTCACCCGGTGGTCACTCTGGTGTCCGCAGTGACGTACCCCGAGGTGCTGCAGTGCGTCAACGTCACCTGGGTCCTCGGGTGGTCACTGGGTGGTCACTGGGTGGCCACTCAGGTGGTCACTGGTTGGTCACTGGTTGGTCACTCAGGTGGTCACTCGGTGGTCACTCAGTGGTCACCTGGTGGTCACTCTGGTGTCCGCAGTGACGTACCCCGAGGTGCTGCAGTGCGTCAACGTCACCTGGGTCCTCGGGTGGTCACTGGGATGGTCACTGGGTGGTCACTGGGGTGGTCACTCAGTGGTCACTCGGTGGTCACTGTGGTGGTCACTCAGGGGTCACTCTGTGGTCACCTGGTGGTCACTCTGGTGTCCGCAGTGACGTACCCCGAGGTGCTGCAGTGCGTCAACGTCACCTGGGTCCTCGGGTGGTCACTCAGTGGTCACTGGGTGGTCACCCGGTGGTCACTGGTTGGTCACTGGGGTGGTCACTCAGGTGGTCACTCGGTGGTCACTCAGGTGGTCACTGGGTGGTCACTGGGGTGGTCACTGGTTGGTCACTCAGTGGTCACTCCGTCGTCACTTGGTGGTCACCCAGTGGTCACTGTGGTGGTCACCCGGTGGTCACTCGGTGGTCACTCAGGGGTCACTCAGTGGTCACCTGGTGGTCACTCTGGTGTCCGCAGTGACGTACCCCGAGGTGCTGCAGTGCGTCAACGTCACCTGGGTCCTCGGGTGGTCACTCAGTGGTCACTGGGTGGTCACCCGGTGGTCACTGGTTGGTCACTGGGGTGGTCACTCAGGTGGTCACTCGGTGGTCACTCAGGTGGTCACTGGGTGGTCACTGGGGTGGTCACTGGTTGGTCACTCAGTGGTCACTCCGTCGTCACTTGGTGGTCACCCAGTGGTCACTGTGGTGGTCACCCGGTGGTCACTCGGTGGTCACTCAGGGGTCACTCAGTGGTCACCTGGTGGTCACTCTGGTGTCCGCAGTGACGTACCCCGAGGTGCTGCAGTGCGTCAACGTCACCTGGGTCCTCGGGTGGTCACTGGGGTGGTCACTCGGGTGGTCACTGGGTGGTCACTGGGATGGTCACTGGTTGGTCACTTGGTGGTCACTCGGTGGTCACTCTGGTGTCCGCAGTGACGTACCCCGAGGTGCTGCAGTGCGTCAACGTCACCTGGGTCCTTGGGTGGTCACTGGGTGGTCACTGGGATGGTCACTCAGGTGGTCACTGGGTGGTCACTGGGATGGTCACTCAGGTGGTCACTGGGGTGGTCACTGGGTGGTCACTGGGATGGTCACTCAGGTGGTCACTGGGGTGGTCACTCAGTGGTCACTCGGTGGTCACTGGGTGGTCACTCAGTGGTCACTCAGGTGGTCACTGGGTGGTCACTGGGGATGGTCACTGAATGGTCACTGGGTTGGTCACTCAGGTGGTCATTGCTTGGTCACTCAGGTGGTCACTGGTTGGTCACTGTGGTGGTCACTCAGTGGTCACTCAGTGGTCACTCAGTGGTCACCTGGTGGTCACTCTGGTGTCCGCAGTGACGTACCCCGAGGTGCTGCAGTGCGTCAACGTCACCTGGGTCCTCGGGTGGTCACTGGGTGGTCACTGGGTGGTCACTGTGGTGGTCACTGGGTGGTCACTGTGGTGGTCACTCACTGGTCACTCGGTGGTCACTCAGTGGTCACTGGGGTGGTCACTGGGATGGTCACTGGGTGGTCACTGTGGTGGTCACTCACTGGTCACTCAGTGGTCACTCGGTGGTCACTCAGGTGGTCACTCGGTGGTCACCTGGTGGTCACCCGGTGGTCACTCTGGTGTCCGCAGTGACGTACCCCGAGGTGCTGCAGTGCGTCAACGTCACCTGGGTCCTCGGGTGGTCACTGGGTGGTCACTGGGATGGTCACTCAGGTGGTCACTGGGGTGGTCACTGGGTGGTCACTGGGATGGTCACTCAGGTGGTCACTGGGGTGGTCACTCAGTGGTCACTCGGTGGTCACTGGGTGGTCACTCAGTGGTCACTCAGGTGGTCACTGGGTGGTCACTGGGGATGGTCACTGAATGGTCACTGGGTTGGTCACTCAGGTGGTCATTGCTTGGTCACTCAGGTGGTCACTGGTTGGTCACTGGGGTGGTCACTGGGTGGTCACTGGTCACTCAGTGGTCACTCAGTGGTCACTCGGTGGTCACTCAGTGGTCACTCAGTGGTCACTCAATGGTCACCCAGTGGTCACTCCGTGGTCACCTGGTGGTCACTCTGGTGTCCGCAGTGACGTACCCCGAGGTGCTGCAGTGCGTCAACGTCACCTGGGTCCTCGGGTGGTCACTGGGTGGTCACTGGGTGGTCACTCGGTGGTCACTGTGGTGGTCACTCAGTGGTCACTCGGTGGTCACTCAGGTGGTCACTCAGTGGTCACCCGGTCGTCACTCAGGTGGTCACTGGGTGGTCACTGGGGATGGTCACTGAATGGTCACTGGGTTGGTCACTCAGGTGGTCATTGCTTGGTCACTGGGGTGGTCACTGGTTGGTCACTGGGGTGGTCACTCAGGTGGTCACTCAGTGGTCACCTGGTGGTCACTCAGTGGTCACTCTGGTGTCCGCAGTGACGTACCCCGAGGTTCTGCAGTGCGTCAACGTCACCTGGGTCCTCGGGTGGTCACTGGGTGGTCACTGGGATGGTCACTGGGATGGTCACTGGTTGGTCACTCGGTGGTCACTCAGTGGTCACTCAGTGGTCACTGGTTGGTCACTCAGTGGTCACCTGGTGGTCACCTGGTGGTCACTCTGGTGTCCGCAGTGACGTACCCCGAGGTGCTGCAGTGCGTCAACGTCACCTGGGTCCTCGGGTGGTCACTGGGTGGTCACTCAGTGGTCACTCAATGGTCACTGTTTGGTCACTCGGTGGTCACTCGGTGGTCACTCAATGGTCACTCAGTGGTCACTCAGTGGTCACCTGGTGGTCACTCTGGTGTCCGCAGTGACGTACCCCGAGGTGCTGCAGTGCGTCAACGTCACCTGGGTCCTCGGGTGGTCACTGGGTGGTCACTGGGTGGTCACTGGGGTGGTCACTCGGTAGTCACTGGGGTGGTCACTCAGTGGTCACTCAATGGTCACTCAATGGTCACTGTTTGGTCACTCGGTGGTCACTCAGGTGGTCACTCAGTGGTCACCCGGTGGTCACTCTGGTGTCCGCAGTGACGTACCCCGAGGTGCTGCAGTGCGTCAACGTCACCTGGGTCCTCGGGTGGTCACTCAGTGGTCACTGGGTGGTCACTGGGTGGTCACTGTGGTGGTCACTGGGTGGTCACTGTGGTGGTCACTCACTGGTCACTCGGTGGTCACTCAGTGGTCACTGGGGTGGTCACTGGGGTGGTCACTCGGTGGTCACTCAATGGTCACTGGGTGGTCACTCAGTGGTCACTCAGTGGTCACTCAGTGGTCACTCAGTGGTCACCTGGTGGTCACTCAGTGGTCACTCAGTGGTCACTCAGGTGGTCACTCAGTGGTCACCCGGTGGTCACTCTGGTGTCCGCAGTGACGTACCCCGAGGTGCTGCAGTGCGTCAACGTCACCTGGGTCCTCGGGTGGTCACTGGGTGGTCACTGGTTGGTCACTCAGGTGGTCACTCAGGTGGTCACTCAGTGGTCACTCAGTGGTCACTGGGGTGGTCACTGGGTGGTCACTGGGTGGTCACTGGGGTGGTCACTCAGGTGGTCTCTCAGTGGTCACTGGGTGGTCACTGGGGATGGTCACTGAATGGTCACTGGGTTGGTCACTCAGGTGGTCATTGCTTGGTCACTCAGGTGGTCACTGGTTGGTCACTGGGGTGGTCACTCACTGGTCACTCGGTGGTCACTCGGTGGTCACTCAGGTGGTCACTCTGGTCACTCAGTGGTCACCAGGTGGTCATTGCTTGGTCACTCAGTGGTCACTCAGTGGTCACTCAGTGGTCACTCGGTGGTCACTCAGTGGTCACCTGGTGGTCACTCTGGTGTCCGCAGTGACGTACCCCGAGGTGCTGCAGTGCGTCAACGTCACCTGGGTCCTCGGGTGGTCACTGGGTGGTCACTGGGTGGTCACCCGGTGGTCACTGGTTGGTCACTGGTTGGTCACTCAGGTGGTCACTCAGGTGGTCACCTGGTGGTCACTCAGTGGTCACTCTGGTGTCCGCAGTGACGTACCCCGAGGTGCTGCAGTGCGTCAACGTCACGCTCTTCTCCCCGGCCGAGTGTCGCCGCTTCTACCCCGGCTCCATCACCGACAACATGATCTGCGCCGGGCACCTGCAGGGCGGCCGGGACTCCTGCCAGGTACGGCACAGCTGGGCACACCTGGGCACACCTGGGCACACCTGGGGACACCTGGAGAACACCTGGGCACACCTGGGGGCACCTGGGCACACCTGGGCACACCTGGGCACACCTGGGGGCACCTGGGCACACCTGGGCACACCTGGGCACAGCTGGGGACAGCTGGGGACAGCTGGGGGCACCTGGGGGCACCTGGGCACACCTGGGCACACCTGGGCACACCTGGGGACACCTGGGCACACCTGGGCACACCTGGGGACAGCTGGGCACACCTGGGGACACCTGGGCACACCTGGGCACACCTGGGGGCACCTGGGCACACCTGGGGACAGCTGGGGCACAGCTGGGGACACCTGGGCACAGCTGGGCACAGCTGGGGGCACCTGGGCACTCCTGGGCACACCTGGGGACACCTGGGGCACCTGGGCACAGCTGGGGCACCTGGGGACACCTGGGCACACCTGGGGGCACCTGGGGACAGCTGGGGACAGCTGGGGACACCTGGGCACACCTGGGGACAGCTGGGGACAGCTGGGGGCACCTGGGGACAGCTGGGGACAGCTGGGGACACCTGGGGACACCTGGGCACACCTGGGGGCACCTGGGGACAGCTGGGGGCACCTGGGCACAGCTGGGGACACCTGGGCACACCTGGGGGCACCTGGGCACAGCTGTGGCACCTGGGGACACCTGGGGACACCTGGGGCACCTGGGGACAGCTGGGGGCACCTGGGCACAGCTGGGGGCACCTGGGGGCACCTGGGGACAGCTGGGGCACCTGGAGAACACCTGGGGCACCTGGGGCACCTGGGGGCACCTGGGCACAGCTGGGGACACCTGGGGCACCTGGGGCACACCTGGGCACACCTGGGCACACCTGGGCACAGCTGGGGCACCTGGGCACACCTGGGGACAGCTGGGGGCACCTGGGCACACCGGGGGGACACCTGGGGACACCTGGGGCACCTGGGGACAGCTGGGGGCACCTGGGCACACCTGGGCACACCTGGGCACACCTGGGCAACACCTGGGGACAGCTGGGGCACCTGGGCACAGCTGGGCACACCTGGGCACACCTGGGCACAGCTGGGGGCACCTGGGCACACCTGGGCACAGCTGGGCACACCTGGGGACACCTGGGGGCACCTGGGCACAGCTGGGGACAGCTGGGCACACCTGGGGACACCTGGGCACACCTGGGCACAGCTGGGGGCACCTGGGCACACCTGGGCACAGCTGGGCACACCTGGGGACACCTGGGGGCACCTGGGCACAGCTGGGGACAGCTGGGCACACCTGGGGACACCTGGGCACACCTGGGCACAGCTGGGGGCACCTGGGCACACCTGGGCACAGCTGGGCACACCTGGGGACACCTGGGGGCACCTGGGCACAGCTGGGGACAGCTGGGCAGACCTGGGCACCTGGGGCACCTGGGGCACCTGGGGACAGCTGGGGGCATGTGGGACACACCTGGGCACACCTGGGGACACCTGGGGACACCTGGGCACAGCTGAGCACACCTGGGGACAGCTGGGGGCACCTGGGGGCACCTGGGCACACCTGGGGGCACCTGGGGGCACCTGGGGACAGCTGGGGGCACCTGGAGAACACCTGGGGCACCTGGGCACACCTGGGCACAGCTGGGGGACAGCTGGGGACACCCGGGACACCTGGAGCACTGGGCACAGCTGGGCACACCTGGGGACAGCTGGGGACAGCTGGGGGCACCTGGGCACACCTGGGGGCACCCGGGGACAGCTGGGGACACACCTGGGGACAGCTGGGCACACCTGGGGCACCTGGGGACAGCTGGGGACACCTGGAGAACACCTGGGGACAGCTGGGGACACCTGGGCACACCTGGGGACACCTGGGGCACACCTGGGCACACCTGGGCACAGCTGGGGACAGCTGGGGACACCTGGGGCACACCTGGGCACACCTGGGCACAGCTGGGGACAGCTGGGCACACCTGGGCACACCTGGGGGCACCTGGGGGGCACCTGGGGACACCTGGGGGCACCTGGGGGGCACCTGGGGACAGCTGGGGACACCTGGGGGGCACCTGGGCACACCTGGGCACTGGGGGCACCTGGGAGGGGTCAGAGGTGCAGGAGAACCTGGGTTTGGGGCCTTCACCCCCAATGAGGTCCACCAAGAGTTTCACCAACCCAAGGGGTCACCAAACCCAATGAGGTCCACCAAGGGTTTGGCCAACCCAACAAGGGCTTGGTTGACCCAACCCAACGAGCTCCACCAAGGGTTTGACCAACCCATGGAGTCACCCAACCCAAGGAGGTCCACCGAGGGCTCAACCAAACCCAACGAGCTCCACCAAGAGTTCGGCCAACCCAAGAGTTTGACCAACCCAACAGTTTGGCCAACCCAAGGGTTTGGCCAACCCAAGAGTTTGGCTGACCCAACGAGGTCTCAGCAGAGCCCAAAGTTCTCCCCCAGCCCTGGTGGCCACGCCGGCGGTGACCTCGCGCCCGCTGTGCCCTCAGGGTGACTCCGGTGGCCCGCTGGTGTGCGAGGGCACCTTGCAGGGCATCGTCTCGTGGGGTGGCCTCCAGGGGTGAGGGGACCTTCTGGGGTCATCCAGGCCCTTGTTGAGATCCTTGGTTGGAGCTCCTTGGGTTGGGTGATCTTTTGGGGTCACTCAACCCAATGAGGTCCATCAAGGGTTTGACCAACCCAAGGGGGTCACCACACCCAAGGAGGTCCACCAAGGGTTTGACCAACCCATGGAGTCACCAAACCCAACGAGCTCCACCAAGAGTTTGGCCGAACCCATTGAGTCACCCAACCCAATGAGGTCCACCAAGGGTTTGACCAACCCAAAGGGTCACCACACCCAATGAGGTCCACCAAGAGTTTCACCAACACAAGGGGTCACCCAACCCAACGAGTTCCACCAAGGGGTCATCAAACCCAACAAGGGCTTGGTTGACCCAACCCAACGAGCTCCACCAAGGGTTTGACCAACCCATGGAGTCACCCAACCCAAGGAGGTCCACCAAGGGCTCACCAACCCAACGAGCTCCACCAAGGGTTTGACCACCTATGGAGTCACCCAACCCAAACGAGCTCCACCAAGGGCTCACCAAACCCAATGACCTCCACCAAGAGTTTGGCCAACCCAAGAGTTTGACCAACCCAAGAGTTTGGCCAAGCCAACAGTTTGGCCAACCCAAGGGTTTGGCCAACCCAAGAGTTTGGCCAAGCCAACGAGGTCTCAGCAGAGCCCAAAGTTCTCCCCCAGCCCTGGTGGCCACGCCGGCGGTGACCTCGCGCCCGCTGTGCCCTCAGGGTGACTCCGGTGGCCCGCTGGTGTGCGAGGGCACCTTGCAGGGCATCGTCTCGTGGGGTGGCCTCCAGGGGTGAGGGGACCTTCTGGGGTCATCCAGGCCCTTGTTGAGATCCTTGGGTTGGAGCTCCTTGGGTTGGGTGATCTTTTGGGGTCACTCAACCCAATGAGGTCATTCAAGGGTTTGA
>NW_027100039.1:211752-269905 GCF_031753505.1 Anomalospiza imberbis
CTGCACTGCCCCGGGCAAGTGGGAGGGCAACCGGGGCAAGTGGGCAACTGGGAGGGACTGGGCAACTGGGAGGGCAAACCGGGGCAAGTGGGCAACCTGGGAGGGCAACTGGGCAAGTGGGCAACTGGAGGGACTGGGCAACCTGGGAGGGCAACTGGGCAACCTGGAAGGGCAACCTGGGAGGGAAACCGGGAACCTGCGGGGGAGGGGAACTGGGTCAACTGGGATAAACTGGGGTAAACTGGGATAAACTGGGATAAACTGGAATAAACTGGGTTATACTGGGATAAACTGGGATAAACTGGGATAAACTGGGAGGGGAACTGGGTTATACTGGGATAAACTGGGATAAACTGGAATAAACTGGGTTATACTGGGATAAACTGGGATAAACTGGATATAACTGGGATAAACTGGGACAAACTGGGACAAAAACTGGGTTATACTGGGATAAACTGGGATAAACTGGGACAAAAACTGGGATAAACTGGGAGAGGACTGGGATAAACTGGGAGGGGAACTGGGTTATACTGGGATAAACTGGGATAAACTGGGATAAACTGGGATAAACTGGGAGGGGAACTGGGTTATACTGGGATAAACTGGGATAAACTGGGATAAACTGGGAGGGGACTGGGTTATACTGGGATATACTGGGATAAACTGGGATAAACTGGGAGGGGAACTGGGTTATACTGGGATAAACTGGGATAAACTGGGATAAACTGGGATAAACTGGGAGGGGACTGGGTTATACTGGGATAAACTGGGATAAACTGGGAGAGGACTGGGATAAACTGGGAGAGGACTGGGATAAACTGGGATAAACTGGGAGGGGAACTGGGTTATACTGGGATAAACTGGGACAAACTGGGATAAACTGGGATAAACTGGGAGGGGACTGAGTTATACTGGGATAAACTGGGATAAACTGGGAGAGGAACTGGGTTATACTGGGATAAACTGGGATAAACTGGGATAAACTGGGAGGGGACTGGGTTATACTGGGATAAACTGGGATAAACTGGGGGAGGAACTGGGTTTATACTGGGATAAACTGGGATAAACTGGGAGGGGAACTGGGTTATACTGGGATAAACTGGGATAAACTGGGAGGGGACTGGATATACTGGGATAAAAACTGGGATAAACTGGGACAAAACTGGGTTATACTGGGATAAACTGGGATAAACTGGGGGAGGAACTGGGTTATACTGGATAAACTGGGATAAACTGGGAGGGGAATTGGGTTATACTGGGATAAACTGGGGTAAACTGGGATAAACTGGGATAAACTGGGAGGGGACTGGGTTATACTGGGATAAACTGGGAGAGGAACTGGGTTACACTGAGATAAACTGGGATAAACTGGGGTAAACTGGGATAAACTGGGATAAACTGGGAGGGGAACTGGGTTATACTGGGATAAACTGGGATAAACTGGGATAAACTGGGAGGGGAACTGGGTTATACTGGGATAAACTGGGATAAACTGGGATAAACTGGGATAAACTGGGTTATACTGGGATAAACTGGGATAAACTGGGATAAACTGGGACAAACTGGGAGAGGACTGGGATAAACTGGGATAAACTGGGATAAACTGGGATAAACTGGGAGAGGAATTGGGTTATACTGGGATAAACTGGGATAAACTGGGATAAACTGGGATAAACTGGGAGAGGAACTGGGTTATACTGGGATAAACTGGGATAAACTGGGATAAACTGGGTTATACTGGGATAAACTGGGAGAGGAACTGGGTTATACTGGGATAAACTGGGACAAACTGGGATAAACTGGGTTATACTGGGATAAACTGGGATAAACTGGGAGGGGACTGGGTTATACTGGGATAAACTGGGACAAACTGGGAGGGGAACTGGGATAAAACTGGGATAAACTGGGATAAACTGGGATAAACTGGGAGAGGAACTGGGTTATACTGGATAAACTGGGACAAACTGGGATAAACTGGGAGAGGAACTGGGTTATACTGGGATAAACTGGGATAAACTGGGATAAACTGGGAGGAGAACTGGGATAAACTGGGATAAACTGGGAGGGGAACTGGGTTATACTGGGATAAACTGGGATAAACTGGGTTATACTGGGATAAACTGGGAGGGGACTGGGTTGTACTGGGATAAACTGGGTTATACTGGGATAAACTGGGAAGGGACTGGGTTATACTGGGATAAACTGGGATAAACTGGGAGGGGACTGGGATAAACTGGGTTATACTGGGATAAACTGGGAAGGGACTGGGTTATACTGGGATAAACTGGGATAAACTGGGGTTCCCAGTACAGGAAGCCCTGCAATTTCTGGTTTATACTGGTTTGTACTGGTTTATACTGGGACTCACCTCTGCCTCGGAAGCCGCCGCGTCCCCCCCGGGGGCTGAAACCTGTGGGGAACTGGTCAGACTGGGATATACTGGGATGAACTGGGATTGAACTGGGATGGACTGGGATGGACTGGGATGGACTGGGATGAACTGGGATGGACTGGGATGGACTGGGATTGAACTGGGATGGACTGGGATTGAACTGGGATGAACTGGGATTGAACTGGGATGAACTGGGATTGAACTGGGATGGACTGGGATTGAACTGGGATGGACTGGGATGGACTGGGATGAAACTGGGAGAGGGACTGGGTTATACTGGGTTATACTGGGATGAACTGGGATGGACTGGGATGAACTGGGTTATACTGGGATGAACTGGGAGAGGGACTGGGTTATACTGGGTTATACTGGGAGGGACTGGGAGTGGCCCTGGAGGCTCCCAGTGCTCCCAGTTTGGCTCCAATGCCTCTCCCAGTATAACCCAGTTCATCCCAGTCCCTCCCAGTTTGTCCCAGTTCAATCCCAGTTCCCTCCCAGTCCATTCCAGTCCCTCCCAGTTCCTCCCAGTTCCCTCCCAGTCCCTCCCAGTTCAATCCCAATTTATCCCAGTTCCCTCCCAGTTCAATCCCAGTCCATCTCTGTTCCGTCCCAGTTCCGTCCCAGTTTGTCCCAGTTTAACCCAGTTCCCTCCCAGTTCCTCCAGTTCCCTCCCAGTTCCCTCCAGTTTGTCCCAGTTCAATCCCAGTTCCTCCCAGTTCCCTCCCAGTTCCCTCCCAGTTTGTCCCAGTCCATCCCAGTTTGTCCCAGTACGTCCCAGTCCTTCCCAGTTCCTCCCAATTCCCTCCAGTTTCCTCCCAGTTTGTCCCAGTTCCCTCCCAGTCCATCCCAGTTCATCCCGGTCCCTCCCAGTTCATCCCAGTCCATCCCAGTTCAATCCCAGTTCATCCCAGTTCATCCCAGTTCAATCCCAGTTCATCCCAGTCCATCCCAGTCCATCCCAGTTTGTCCCAGTCCATCCCAGTTCCCTCCCAGTTCCTCCCAGTTCCCTCCCAGTTCATCCCAGTCCATCCCAGTTTGTCCAGGCCGTCCCAGTTCCTTCCCAGTTCCTCCCAATTCCCTCCCAATTCCTCCCAGTTTGTCCCAGTTCCCCCTCAATCCATCCCAGTTCCCTCCCAGTTCATCCCAGTTCATCCCAGTTTGTCCCAGTTCCCTCCAGTTCCTCCCGGGTCCCTCCACTTTGTCCCAGTTCATCCCAGTTCCCTCCCAGTTTGTCCCAGTTCCCTCCCAGTTCAATCCCAGTTTATCCCAGTTCCCTCCCAGTCCATCCCAGTTCGTCCCAGTTCCTTCCCAGTTCCTCCCAATTCCCTCCGAGTTCCTCCCAGTTCATCCCAGTTCGTCCCAGTTCCCTCCCAGTTTGTCCCAGTTCCCTCCCAGTTCAATCCCAGTTCCCTCCCAGTTCCACCCCAGTCCATCCCAGTTCATCCCAGTCCATCCCAGTCCATCCCAGTTCATCCCAGTCCATCCCAGTTTATCCCAGTTCATCCCAGTCCGTCCCAGTCCATCCCAGTCCCCTCCCAGTTTGTCCCAGTTCCCTCCCAATCCCTCCCAGTCCCTCCCAGTTTGTCCCAGTTCGTCCCCAGTTTCCATCCCAGTCCCTCCCAGTCCATCCCAGTTCCCATCCCAGTCCCTCCCAGTCCATCCCAGTTTGTCCCAGTTTGTCCCAGTTCCCACCCGGCCTCATCGCCGCTTTCTCCACGCGGGGCTCGCGCGCCTGTGCCGGAACAGGAAGTGACGTCACAACCATGGCTTCCCCCAACAGGACCCCGCGCATGCGCCCATCTTGCCTGACGCTGAAGCCACGCCCACTTCCGGGCGGAAGTGCCCTCAGAGCGCGCCGAGGGGAAATTGAGGCAAAAACCGGGGATTTTGGGTAAAAATGGGGAAATTGGGGTAAAAACCGGGGATTTTGGGTAAAAATGGGGAAATTGGGGTTAAAAATGGGGATTTTGGGTAAAAATGGGGAAATTGGGGTAAAAACCGGGGATTTTGGATAAAAAAATGGAGATTTTGGGTAAAAATGGGGATTTTGGGGTAAAAAATGGGGATTTTGGATAAAAAAATGGAGATTTTGGGTAAAAATGGGGAAATTGGGGTAAAAACCGGGGATTTTGGATAAAAAAAATGGAGATTTTGGGTAAAAATGGGGATTTTGGGGTAAAAAATGGGGATTTTGGATAAAAAAATGGAGATTTTGGGTAAAAATGGGGAAATTGGGGTAAAAACCGGGGATTTTGGATAAAAAAATTGAGATTTTGGGTAAAAATGGGGAAATTTGGGGTAAAAACGGGGATTTTTGGGATAAAAATGGGGATTTTGGGTAAAAATGGGGAAATTGAGGTAAAAAACCGGGGATTTTTGTGGTAAAAATTGGGAAATTGGGGTAAAAATGGGGATTTTGGGGAAAAATGGGGAAATTGGGGTTAAAACGGGGGATTTTGGGTAAAAATGGGGAAATTGGGGTGAAAAATGGGGATTTTGGGTAAAAATGGGGAAATTGGGACAAAAAATGGGGATTTTGGGTAAAAATGGGGAAATTGGGGTAAAAACCGGGGATTTTGGGTAAAAAAATGGGGAAATTGGGGTAAAAAAATGGGGATTTTGGGTAAAAATGGGGAAATTGGGGTAAAAAATGGGGATTTTGGGTAAAAATGGGGAAATTGGGGTTAAAAATGGGGATTTTGGGGAAAAATGGGGAAATTGGGGTAAAAACCGGGATTTTGGGTAAAAATGGGGAAATTGGGGTAAAAAATGGGGATTTTGGGTAAAAATGGGGAAATTGGGGTAAAAACCGGGGATTTTGGGTAAAAATGGGGAAATTGGGGTTAAAAATGGGGAAATTGGGTTAAAAAATGGCGATTTTTGGTAAAAAAAATTTGGTTTCTGGGTAGAACCGCGGTTTTTGGGGTAAACTCGTGGATTTTGGGTAAAAATGGGGAAATTGGGGTAAAAATGGGGATTTTGGGGTTAAAAACCGGGGATTTTGGATAAAAAAATGGCGATTTTGGCTAAAAATGGGGAAATTGGGGTAAAAACCGGGGATTTTGGGTTAAAAAATGGGGAAATTTGGGTTAAAAATGGGGTTTTTGGGTAAAAATGGGGATTTTTGGAAAAAATGGGATTTTTGGGGTTAAAACCGGGGATTTTGGGTAAAAAATGGCGATTTTGGGTAAAAATGGGGAAATTGGGGTTAAAAACCGGGGATTTTGGGTAAAAATGGGGAAATTGGGGTAAAAACCGGGGATTTTGGGGTAAAAATCGGGGATTTTGGGTAAAAATGGGGAAATTGGGGTTAAAAATTGGGATTTTGGGTAAAAATGGGGAAATTGGGGTAAAAACCGGGATTTTGGGTAAAAATGGGGATTTTGGGGTAAAAACCGGGGATTTTGGATAAAAAAAATGGAGATTTTGGGTAAAAATGGGGAAATTTGGGTAAAAACCGGGGATTTTTGGGATAAAAAATGGCGATTTTGGGTAAAAATGGGGAAATTGGGTTAAAAAATGGCGATTTTTGGTAAAAAAATTTGGTTTCTGGGTAGAACCGCGGTTTTTGGGGTAAACCCGTGGATTTTGGGTAAAAATGGGGAAATTGGGGTAAAAAATGGGGATTTTTGGGTAAAAATGGGGAAATTGGGGTTAAAAATGGGGATTTTGGGTAAAAATGGGGAAATTGGGGTAAAAAATGGGGATTTTGGGTAAAAATGGGGAAATTGGGGTTAAAAATGGGGATTTTGGGTAAAAATGGGTAAATTTGGGTTAAAAATGGGGATTTTGGGTAAAAATGGGGAAATTGGGGTAAAAACCGGGGATTTTGGGTAAAAAAAGGGGAAATTGGGGTTAAAAATGGGGATTTTGGGTAAAAATGGAGAAATTGGGGTAAAAACCGGGGATTTTGGATAAAAAAATGGAGATTTTGGGTAAAAATGGGGAAATTTGGGGTAAAAAACCGGGGATTTTTGGGATAAAAATGGCGATTTTGGTTAAAAATGGGGAAATTGGGTTAAAAAATGGCGATTTTGGTAAAAAAATTTGGTTTCTGGGTAGAACCGCGGTTTTTGGGGTAAACCCGTGGATTTTGGGTAAAAAATGGGGAAATTGGGTTAAAAATGGGGATTTTGGGGTTAAAAACGGGGATTTTTGATAAAAAAATGGCGATTTTGGGTAAAAATGGGGAAATTGGGGTAAAAACCGGGGATTTTGGGTAAAATGGGGAAATTGGGGTAAAAACCGGGGATTTTGGGGTAAAAATGGGGATTTTTGGTAAAAATTGGGATTTTTGGGGTAAAACCCGGAGATTTTGGGTAAAAATGGGGAAATTTGGGGTAAAAATGGGGATTTTGGGTAAAAACGGGGAAATTGGGGTAAAAATGGGGATTTTGGGTAAAAATGGGGAAATTGGGGTAAAAATGGGGATTTTGGGTAAAAAATGGGGATTTTTGGGGTTAAAAACCGGGGATTTTGGGTAAAAATGGGGAAATTGGGGTAAAAAATGGGGGATTTTGGGTAAAAATTGGGGAATTTGGGAAAAAAATGGGGATTTTGGGGTAAAAATGGGGAAATTGAGGCGAAAAACCGGGGATTTTGGGTAAAAATGGGGAAATTGGGGTTAAAAACAGGGATTTTGGGTAAAAATGGGGAAATTGGGGTAAAACCCGGGGATTTTGGGTAAAAAAATGGAGATTTTGGGTAAAAATGGGGAAATTTGGGGTAAAAACCGGGGATTTTTGGGATAAAAATGGCGATTTTGGGTAAAAATGGGGAAATTGGGGTTAAAAATGGGGATTTTGGGTAAAAAAATGGGGGAAATTGGGGTAAAAACCGGGGATTTTGGGTAAAAATGGGGAAATTGGGGTAAAAATGGGGATTTTGGGTAAAAATGGGGAAATTGGGGTAAAAAATGGGGATTTTGGGTAAAAATGGGGAAATTGGGGTTAAAAAATGGGGATTTTGGGTAAAAATGGGGAAATTGGGGTGAAAAATGGGGATTTTGGGTAAAAATGGGGGAAATTGGGACAAAAAAATGGGGATTTTGGGTAAAAATGGGGAAATTGGGGTGAAAAATGGCGATTTTGGGTAAAAATGGGGAAATTGGGGTAAAAAATGGGGATTTTGGGTTAAAATGGGGAAATTGGGGTAAAAACCGGGGATTTTGGGGAAAAATGGGGAAATTGGGGTAAAAAACCGGGGATTTTGGGTAAAAATGGGGAAATTGGGGTTAAAAAATGGGGATTTTGGGTAAAAATGGGGAAATTGGGGTAAAAATGGGGATTTTTGGGGTAAAAGCGGGGATTTTTGGTAAAAATTGGGATTTTTGGGGTAAAACCCGGGGATTTTGGGTAAAAACCGGGGATTTAGGGTAAAAATTGGGATTTTTGGGGTTAAAACCGGGGATTTTGGGTAAAACCGGGGATTTTTGGTAAAAATTGGGATTTTTGGGGTAAAACCCGGAGATTTTGGGTAAAAATGGGGATTTTGGGGTAAAAACCGGGGATTTTGGATAAAAAAATGGCGATTTTGGGTAAAAATGGGGAAATTGGGGTAAAAACCGGGGATTTTTGGGATAAAAATGGCGATTTTGGTTTAAAATGGGGAAATTGGGGTTAAAAATGGCGATTTTTGGTAAAAAAATTGGTTTCTGGGTAGAACCGCGGTTTTTGGGGTAAAAACCGGGGATTTTGGGTAAAAATGGGGAAATTGGGGTTAAAAATGGGGATTTCTGGGTGAAACCGGGGATTTTGGGTAAAAAATGGGGATTTTTGGGGTTAAAAATGGGGATTTTGGGTTAAAAATGGGGAAATTGGGGTAAAAAAACGAGGATTTTGGGTAAAAATGGGGAAATTGGGGTAAAAACCGGGGATTTTGGGTAAAAATGGGGAAATTGGGGTTAAAAATGGGGATTTTGGGTAAAAATGGGGAAATTGGGGTAAAAACCGGGGATTTTGGGTAAAAATGGGGAAATTGGGGTAAAAAACGGCGATTTTGGGGAAAAATGGGGAAATTGGGGTAAAAAATGGGGATTTTGGGGTAAAAAATGGGGATTTTGGGGAAAGATGGGGAAATTGGGGTTAAAAATGGGGATTTTGGGTAAAAAATGGGGAAATTGGGGTAAAAACCGGGATTTGGGGTAAAAATGGGGAAATTGGGGTGGAAAATGGCGATTTTGGGTAAAAATGGGGAAATTTGGGGTAAAAATGGGGATTTTGGGTAAAAATGGGGAAATTGGGGTTAAAAAATGGGGATTTTGGGTAAAAATGGGGAAATTGGGGTAAAAATGGGGATTTTGGGTAAAAATGGGGAATTTGGGTTAAAAAATGGGGATTTTGGGTAAAAATGGGGAAATTGGGGTAAAAACCGGGGATTTTGGGTAAAAATGGGGAAATTGGGGTGAAAAACGGGGATTTTGGGTAAAAATGGGGAAATTGGGGTAAAAAATGGGGATTTTGGGGTGAAAAACCGGGGATTTTGGGTAAAAAAATGGCGATTTTGGGTTAAAATGGGGAAATTGGGGTAAAAACCGGGGATTTTGGGTAAAAATGGGGAAATTGGGGTAAAAAATGGGGATTTTGGGGAAAAATGGGGAAATTGGGGTAAAAACCGGGGATTTTGGATAAAAATGGGGAAATTGGGGTAAAAACTGGGGATTTTGGGTAAAAATGGGGAAATTGGGGTAAAAACCGGGGATTTTGGGTAAAAATGGGGAAATTGGGGTAAAAAATGGGGATTTTGGGTAAAAATGGGGAAATTGGGGTGAAAACCGGGGATTTTTGGGATAAAAATGGCGATTGTGGTTAAAAATGGGGAAATTGGGTTAAAAAATGGCGATTTTTGGTAAAAAATTTGGTTTCTGGGTAGAACCGCGGTTTTTGGGGTAAAAATGGGGATTTTGGGTAAAAATGGGGAAATTGGGGTAAAAAATGGGGATTTTTGGGTGAAACCGGGGATTTTGGGTAAAAAATGGGGATTTTTGGGGTTAAAAATGGCGATTTTGGGTAAAAATGGGGAAATTGGGGTTAAAAATGGGGATTTTGGGTAAAAATGGGGATTTTTGGAAAAAAATGGGATTTTTGGGGTTAAAAACCGGGGATTTTGGGTAAAAAATGGGGATTTTGCGGTGAAACCGGGATTTTGGATAAAAAAATGGCGATTTTGGGTAAAAATGGGGAAATTGGGGTTAAAAATGGGATTTTGGGTTAAAATGGGGAAATTTGGGGTAATAACCGGGGAATTTGGGTAAAAATGGGGAAATTGGGGTAAAAACCGGGGATTTTGGGTAAAAATGGGGAAATTGGGGTAAAAACCGGGGAATTTGGGTAAAAATGGGGAAAATGGGGTAAAAAAACGGGGATTTTGGGTAAAAATGGGTAAATTGGGGTTAAAAATGGGGATTTTGGGTAAAAATGGGGATTTTTGGGGTAAAAATGGGGAAATTGGGGTTAAAAATGGGGATTTTGGGTAGAACTGGGGAAATTGGGGTAAAAAATGGGGATTTTGGGTTAAAATGGGGAAATTTGGGTAAAAACCGGGATTTTGGGTAAAAAAATGGGGAAATTGGGGTAAAAACCGGGGATTTTGGGGAAAAATGGGGAAATTGGGGTAAAAAATGGGGATTTTGGGTAAAAATGGGGAAATTGGGGCAAAAACCGGGATTTTGGGTAAAAATGGGGAAATTGGGGTAAAAACCGGGGATTTTGGGTAAAAATGGGGAAATTGGGGTTAAAAATGGGGATTTTGGGTAAAAATGGGGAAATTGGGGTAAAAAATGGGGATTTTGGGGAAAAATGGGGAAATTGGGGTAAAAACCGGGGATTTGGGGTAAAAACCTGGGATTTTGGATAAAAATGAGGATTTTTGGGGTAAAAATGGGGAAATTGGGGCAAAAAACCGGGGATTTTGGGGAAAAATGGGGATTTTTGGAAAAAATTGGGATTTTTGGGGTAAAACCCGGGGATTTTGGGTAAAAAAAATGGCGATTTTGGGTAAAAATGGGGATTTTTGGGATAAAAATGGGGAAATTGGGGTAAAAACCGGGGATTTTGGGGAAAAAACGGGGAAATTGGGGTAAAAACCGGGGATTTTGGGTAAAAATGGGGATTTTGGGTAAAAATGGGGAAATTGGGGTGAAAAATGGGGATTTTGGGTAAAAAATGGGGAAATTGGGGTAAAAACCGGGGATTTTGGGTAAAAATGGGGAAATTGGGGTAAAAACCGGGGATTTTGGATAAAAAAATGGAGATTTTGGGTAAAAATGGGGAAATTTGGGTAAAAAATGGGGATTTTGGGTAAAAATGGGGAAATTGGGGTAAAAAATGGGGATTTTGGGTAAAAACCGGGGAAATTGGGGTTAAAAACGGGGATTTTGGGTAAAAATGGGGAAATTGGGGTTAAAAAATGGGATTTTGGGTAAAAATGGGGAAATTGGGGTAAAAATGGGGATTTTGGGTAAAAATGGGGAAATTGGGGTAAAAAAACGGGGATTTTGGGTAAAAATGGGGAAATTGGGGTTAAAAAATGGGGATTTTGGGTAAAAATGGGGAAATTTGGGGTAAAAACCGGGATTTTGGGGATAAAAATGGCGATTGTGGTTAAAAATGGGGAAATTGGGTTAAAAAATGGCGATTTTTGGTAAAAAAATTTGGTTTCTGGTTAGAACCGCGGTTTTTTGGGGTAAAAAACGGGGATTTTGGGTAAAAAAGGGGAAATTGGGGTTAAAAATGGGGAAATTGGGATGAAATCGGGGATTTTGGGTAAAAACCGGGGATTTTTGGGGTAAAAATGGGGATTTTGGGTAAAAATGGGGAAATTGGTGTTAAAAATGGGGTTTTTGGGGTAAAAATGGGGATTTTTGGAAAAAATTGGGATTTTTGGGGTTAAAACCGGGGATTTTGGGTAAAAATGCGGAAATTGGGGTAAAAACCGGGGATTTTGGGTAAAAATGGGGAAATTGGGGTGAAAACCGGGGATTTTGGGTAAAAATGGGGAAATTGGGATAAAAACCGGGATTTTGGGTAAAAATGGGTAAATTGGGGTTAAAAATGGGGATTTTGGTTAAAAATGGGGAAATTGGGTTAAAAAATGGCGATTTTTGGTAAAAAAAAATTGGTTTCTGGGTAGAACCGCGGTTTTTGGGGTAAAAACCGTGGATTTTGGGTAAAAATGGGGAAATTGGGGTAAAAACCGGGGATTTTGGGGTAAAACCGCGGATTTTTGGGGCCGAATTCGTCACTTCCGGCGGACTCGCCGCCGCCATTTTCCCCCCAGAGGAGACGCTCCGGCCCGGAACCGGCGCTCTGTGGCCTTCCGTGACGTCACTTCCGGCAGCTCTGTCGCTTCCGGCGTGACTCGTTGGTTCCGGCGAGCGGCGAGCGGGGGTGAAAGTGACTTTGAGAGCTGGGACGTACTGGGATGAACTGGGATGGACTGGGATGGACTGGGATGGAACTGGGATGAACTGGGAGGGACTGGGATGGACTGGGATGAACTGGATGAACTGGGATGAACTGGGAGGGACTGGGATGGACTGGGATGGAACTGGGATGGACTGGGATGAACTGGGATAAACTGGGATAAACTGGGATGGACTGGGATGGACTGGGATGGACTGGGATTGAACTGGGATGAACTGGGATGAACTGGGATTGAACTGGGATGGACTGGGATGAACTGGGATTGAACTGGGATAAACTGGGATGGACTGGGATTGAACTGGGATGGACTGGGATGAACTGGGATTGAACTGGGATAAACTGGGATGGACTGGGATTGAACTGGGATGGACTGGGATTGAACTGGGATAAACTGGGATGGACTGGGATGAACTGGGATTGAACTGGGATTGAACTGGGATGGACTGGGATGGACTGGGAGAGGATTTGGGGTTACTGGTTTGGACTGGCTGGTTTGGTTTGAACGGTTTGAACTGGGATTAAACTGGTTTAAAACTGGTCTGAACTGGGATTGGACTGGGATTGGACCAGTTTGAACTGGTTTAAACCGCTTTGAACTGGGATGGACTGGTTTAAACTGGTTTGAACTGGGATTGGACTGGTTTAAACTGGGTTTGGACCAGTTTAAACTGGTTTGAACCGCTTTGAACTGGTTTGAGCTGGGATTAAACTGGTTTAAACTGGTCTAAACTGGGATTGGACTGGGATTGGTCTGGTTTGAACCAGTTTAAAACCAGTTTGAACTGGGATTAGACCAGTTTAAACTGGGATTGGACTGGGATTGGACCGGTTTAAACCGGTTTGAACTGGGATAAACTGGTTTGAACCAGTTTGAACTGGGATTGCACTGGTTTGAACTGGGATTGGACTGGTTTAAACTGGGATTGGACTGGTTTAAACTGGGATTGGACTGGTTTAAACTGGTCTAAACTGGGATTGGACTGGTTTGAACCAGTTTAAACCAGTTTGAACCGGTTTGAACTGGTTTGAACTGGGATTAGACTGGTTTAAACTGGTTTGAACTGGGATTGGACTGGTTTAAACTGGTTTGAACTGGGATTAGACCAGTTTAAACTGGTTTAAACCGCTTTGAACCGGTTTGAACTGGGATTGGACTGGTTTAAACTGGTCTAAACTGGGATTGGACTGGAATTTGACCAGTTTAAACCGGTTTAAAACCTGTTTGAACCGGTTTGAACTGGTTTGAACTGGGAGGGCGGGGCCGCGTTATGCTAATTCAGCCGCTGCTCATTTGCATAATTAATTCCTGCCGCTCCCATTGGCGTTCCCTCTGGGGCTGCTGGGGGAGGCTAATTAGCGATTAACGAGCTGATTGACAGGCTGGGCCGCTAATTAACCAGCCAGCTGCTAGCCGAGCTGACAGCTCATTAATTAGCTGCTAATTTGCATAATTAACGAGGCTTCCAGTGTGCTGCTCTCACTCTCGTTTTGGTGCCTTGCTTGGCCTCGTTAGGTGGCGTTAATTAGTAATTAATGAGCTAATTAGCAAGCCGAAATAATAATGGGCCAATTAGGTGCTAACCAGTTTGTTAGCTAATTAATTAGCAGCTAATTTGCATAATTAATGAGCTCTCAGTCTTTGCTGTCTGCTCTTTTGTTTTATTCTTTTAATAGTCGTTGGTGGGTGGGGTTAATTAGCGATTAATGAGGTAATTAGCGGGCTGAGCTGATAATTAATTACCCAGGTGGCAATCAACCTGATCCCTGATTGCTTAATTGCTGATTTGCATAATTAATGAGCTCCCAGTCTGTTGCTTCCACTTTTGTTTTTCTCCCTAATTTCTCATTGCAGGGTGGGGCTAATTAATAATTAACGAGCTAATTAACAGACCAGGTTCATAATTCATTAACGAGGTGCCGACCGGTTATTTAGCTGGCTAATTAGCTGTTAATTTGCATAATTAATGCAAATTGTTTCTCCTTTTTAGTTTTATTTTCTGTTGGAGTGGTCGCTGTTGTTGATTGTTGCAGGGTGGGATTAATTAACAGCTGATTAACTAATTGATTAATTGGCTTGGAAGCTAATTAATTGAGTGCTAACTAGTGTGCTAATTAATTAATTAGATGTTAATTAGCACCATTAACGATTTCTTATTACTTTTGCGGTTTTATATTCCGTTATTTATATTTATATTTGTCGGGCTGCGTGATTAATTAACAGGTAATGAGCTAATTACCAGTGTGGAACCGTAATTAACCCGCTAGGGTAATTCTTTAGCTGCTTATTAATTAATTAACCCATCAACCTGTTAATTAATTGCCGAGTTAATTGATTAATTGCTAATTATCTTAATTAGCAACTCCCAGAGCACACCCCAGGCTCAACTCCTTAACGCTTCCCACCCCAATTAACGCCCAATTAACCCCCTCGGGCCGCTAATTAACGCTGCCCCGAGGGCCCTTAAGGAGTGGGGAGGTGCTAATTAAGGCGGTTAATTATGCTAATTAGCCATGGCAGAGGACATCCGGGCCAAGCTGGGTCGTTACAAGACGGCGCCGTTCGACAGCCGCTTCCCCAACCAGAACCAGACCCGGAACTGCTGGCAGAACTACCTGGGTACGGCCCAAAATCCCCAAAATTCACCCCAAAATCCCCGAAATTCACCCCAAAATTCACCTGGGGACCCCAAAAAACCCAAAATCCCCCAAATTCACCCCAAAAAACCCCAAAAAAAATCCCCCAAAATCCCCAAATTTGGGGTTTTTTTTGCCGCTTCCCCAACCAGAACCAGACCCGGAACTGCTGGCAGAACTACCTGGGTATGGCCCAAAATCCCCCAAATTCACCCCAAAATCCCCAAAATTCACCCCAAAATTGACCTGGGGACCCCAAAAAACCCAAAATCCCCCAAATTCACCCCAAAAAACCCCAAAAAAATCCCCCAAAATCCCCAAATTTGGGGTTTTTATCCCCAAAATCTTCCCCAAAATTCACCTGGGAAACCCCAAAAAAACCCCAAAATTCCCCAAAAAATCCCAAATTTGGGGTTTTTTAGCCCCAAAATCCCCTAAAATTCACCTGGGGACCCCAAAAAACCCAAAATCCCCCAAATTCACCCCAAAAAAACCCCCAAAAAAATCCCCCAAAATCCCCAAATTTGGGGTTTTTTTTGCCGCTTCCCCAACCAGAACCAGACCCGGAACTGCTGGCAGAACTACCTGTGTATGGCCCAAAATGCCCCAAAATCCCCGAAATTCACCCCAAAATTGACCTGGGGACCCCAAAAAACCCAAAATCCCCCAAATTCCCCCCAAAAAACCCCAAAAAAATCCTCCAAAATCCCCAAATTTGGGGTTTTTATCCCCAAAATCTTTCCCAGAACTCCCAAAATACCCCAAAATTCCCAAAAAAATCCCAAATTTAGGGTTTTTATCCCCAAAATTTTCCCCAAAATTCACCTGGGGACCCCAAAAAACCCAAAATCCCCCAAATTCCCCCCAAAAAAAACCCCAAAAAAATCCCCCAAAATCCCCAAATTTGGGGTTTTTATCCCCAAAATCTTCCCCAAAACTCCCAAAATTGACATGGGAAACCCCCAAAAATCCCAAAAATTTACCCAAAAAATCCCAAATTTGGGGTTTTTATCCCCAAAATCTTCCCCAAAATTCACCTGGGGACCCCAAAAACCCCAAAATCCCCAAATTCACCCCAAAAACCCCCAAAAAAATCCCCCAAAATCCCCAAATTTGGGGTTTTTAGCCCCAAAATCTTCCCCAAAATTCACCTGGGAAACCCCAAAAAACCCCAAAATTCCCCAAAAAAATCCCAAATTTGGGGTTTTTTATCCCCAAAATCACCCCATAATTCACCTGGGGACCCCAAAAAACCCAAAATCCCCCAAATTCACCCCAAAAAACCCCAAAAAAATCCCCCAAAATCCCCAAATTTGGGTTTTTTTTGGGCTCTGCTCCCAGCAGAACCAGAGCAGGAACTGCTGGCAGAACTACCTGGGTATGGCCCAAAATCCCCCAAATTCACCCCAAAATCCCCGAAATTCACCCCAAAATTCACCTGGGGACCCCAAAAAAACCAAAATCCCCCCAAATTCACCCCAAAAAAACCCCAAAAAAATCCCCCCAAAATCCCCAAATTTGGGGTTTTTATCCCCAAAATCTTCCCCAAAATTCACCTGGGAAACCCCAAAAAAACCCCAAAATTCTCCAAAAAATCCCAAATTTGGGGTTTTTATCCCCAAAATCTTCCCCAAAACTCCCAAAATTGACCTGGGAAACCCCAAAAATCCCAAAAATTTACCCAAAAAATCCCAAATTTGGGGTTTTTATCCCCAAAATCTTCCCCAAAATTCACCTGGGGACCCCAAAAACCCCAAAATCCCCCAAATTCACCCCAAAAAACCCCCAAAAAATCCCCCAAAATCCCCAAATTTGGGGGTTTTATCCCCAAAATCACCCCATAATTCACCTGGGAAATCCCAAAAAACCCCAAAATTCCCCAACAATATCCCAAATTTGGGGTTTTTATCCCCAAAATCTTCCCAAAATTCACCTGGGGACCCCAAAAACCCCAAAATCCCCCAAATTCTCCCCAAAAAACCCCAAAAATCCCCCAAAATCCCCAAATTTGGGGTTTTTTATCGCCAAAATCTTCCCCAGAACTCCCAAAATCCCCAAAATTCACCCCAAAATCCCCGAAATTTACCCCAAAATCCCCCAAATTCACCCCAAAATCCCCAAAATTCACCCCAAAATTGTCCTGGGGACCCCAAAAAACCCAAAATCCGCCAAATTCACTCCAAAAAATCCCCCAAAATCTCCAAATTTGGGGTTTTTATCCCCAAAATCTTCCCCAAAACTCCCAAAATACCCCAAAATTCCCAAAAAAAATCCCAAATTTGGGGTTTTTATCCCCAAAATTCACCCCCAAAATCCCCCAAATTCCCCCCAAAATTCACCTGGGGACCCCAAAAACCCCAAAATCCCCCAAATTCACCCCAAAAAACCCCAAAAAAAATCCCCCAAAATCCCCAAATTTGGGGTTTTTATCCCCAAAATCTTCCCCAAAATTGACCTGGGGACCCCAAAAAACCCAAAATCCCCCAAATTCACCCCAAAAAACCCCAAAAAAAATCCCCCAAAATCCCCAAATTTGGGGTTTTTTATCCCCAAAATCTTCCCCAAAACTCCCAAAATCCCAAAATTCACCCCAAAATCCCCGAAATTTACCCCAAAATCCCCCAAATTCACCCCAAAGTCCCCGAAATTCACCCCAAAATTCACCTGGGGACCCCAAAAAACCCAAAATCCCCCAAATTCACCCCAAAAAACCCCAAAAAAAATCCCCCAAAATCCCCAAATTTGGGGTTTTTTGGGCTCGGCTCCCAGCAGAACCAGACCCGGAACTGCTGGCAGAACTACCTGGGTACGGCCCAAAATCCCCCAAATTCACCCCAAAATCCCCGAAATTCACCCCAAAATTGACCTGGGGACCCCAAAAAACCCAAAATCCCCCAAATTCACCCCAAAAAACCCCAAAAAAAATCCCCCAAAATCCCCAAATTTGGGGTTTTTGTCCCCAAAATCTTCCCCAAAACTCCCAAAATACCCCAAAATTCCCAAAAAAAATCCCAAATTTGGGGTTTTTATCCCCAAAATTCACCCCAAAATCCCCCAAATTCCCCCCAAAATTCACCTGGGAACCCCAAAAAAACCCAAAATCCCCCAAATTCACCCCAAAAAACCCCAAAAAAATCCCCCAAAATCCCCAAATTTGGGTTTTTTAGCCCCAAAATCTTCCCCAAAATTCACCTGGGAAACCCCAAAAAACCCCAAAATTCCCCAAAAAAATCCCAAATTTGGGGTTTTTATCCCCAAAATCTTCCCCAAAATTCACCTGGGGACCCCAAAAAACCCAAAATTCCCAAATTCCCCCAAAAAAAAACCCCAAAAATCCCCCAAAATCCCCAAATTTGGGGTTTTTATCCCCAAAATCTTCCCCAAATCTCCCAAAATTGACATGGGAAACCCCAAAAAATCCCAAAAATTTACCCAAAAAATCCCAAATTTGGGGTTTTTATCCCCAAAATCTTCCCCAAAATTCACCTGGGGACCCCAAAAACCCCAAAATCCCCCAAATTCACCCCAAAAACCCCCAAAAAAATCCCCCAAAATCCCCAAATTTGGGGTTTTTAGCCCCAAAATCTTCCCCAAAATTCACCTGGGAAACCCCAAAAAACCCCAAAATTCCCCAAAAAAATCCCAAATTTGGGGTTTTTATCCCCAAAATCACCCCAAAATTCACCTGGGGACCCCAAAAAACCCAAAATCCCCCAAATTCACCCCAAAAAACCCCAAAAAAATCCCCCAAAATCCCCAAATTTGGGTTTTTTTTGGGCTCTGCTCCCAGCAGAACCAGAGCAGGAACTGCTGGCAGAACTACCTGGGTATGGCCCAAAATCCCCCAAATTCACCCCAAAATCCCCGAAATTCACCCCAAAATTCACCTGGGGACCCCAAAAACCCCAAAATCCCCCAAATTCACCCCAAAAAACCCCAAAAAAAATCCCCCAAAATCCCCAAATTTGGGGTTTTTATCCCCAAAATCTTCCCCAAAATTGACCTGGGGACCCCAAAAAACCCAAAATCCCCCAAATTCACCCCAAAAAACCCCAAAAAATCCCCCAAAATCCCCAAATTTGGGGTTTTTTTTGCCGCTTCCCCAACCAGAACCAGACCCGGAACTGCTGGCAGAACTACCTGGGTATGGCCCAAAATGCCCCAAAATCCCCGAAATTCACCCCAAAATCCCCGAAATTCACCCCAAAATTGACCTGGGAACCCCAAAAAACCCAAAATCCCCCAAATTCACCCCAAAAAACCCAAAAAAAATCCCCCAAAATCCCCAAATTTGGGGTTTTTATCCCCAAAATCTTCCCCAGAACTCCCAAAATACCCCAAAATTCCCCAAAAAAAATCCCAAATTTGGGGTTTTTATCCCCAAAATCCCCCAAAATTCACCTGGGAACCCCAAAAAACCCCAAAATCCCCCAAATTCACCCCAAAAAAACCCAAAAATCCCCCAAAAACCCCAATTTTGGGGTTTTTATCCCCAAAATCTTCCCCAGAACTCCCAAAATCCCCAAAATTCACCCCAAAATCCCCCGAAATTTACCCCAAAATCCCCCAAATTCACCCCAAAATCCCCAAAATTCACCCCAAAATTGACCTGGGGACCCCAAAAAACCCAAAATCCCCCAAATTCCCCCCAAAAAACCCCAAAAAAATCCCCCAAAATCCCCAAATTTGGGTTTTTTTGGGCTCTGCTCCCAGCAGAACCAGAGCAGGAACTGCTGGCAGAACTACCTGGGTATGGCCCAAAATTCACCCCAAAATCCCCGAAATTCACCCCAAAATTGACCTGGGGACCCCAAAAAACCCAAAATCCCCCAAATTCACCCCAAAAAAACCCCAAAAAAATCCCCCAAAATCCCCAAATTTGGGGTTTTTTTTGCCGCTTCCCCAACCAGAACCAGACCCGGAACTGCTGGCAGAACTACCTGGGTACGGCCCAAAATCCCCAAAATCCCCGAAATTCACCCCAAAATTGACCTGGGGACCCCAAAAAACCCAAAATCCCCCAAATTCACCCCAAAAAACCCCAAAAAAAATCCCCCAAAATCCCCAAATTTGGGGTTTTTATCCCCAAAATCTTCCCCAAAATTCACCTGGGGACCCCAAAAACCCCAAAATCCCCCAAATTCACCCCAAAAAACCCCCAAAAAAATCCCCCAAAATCCCCAAATTTGGGGTTTTTATCACCAAAATCTTCCGCAGAACTCCCAAAATCCCCAAAATTCACCCCAAAATCCCCGAAATTTACCCCAAAATCCCCCAAATTCACCCCAAAATCCCCGAAATTCACCCCAAAATTGACCTGGGAACCCCAAAAAACCCAAAATCCCCCAAATTCACCCCAAAAAAACCCCAAAAAAATCCCCCAAAATCCCCAAATTTGGGTTTTTTTGCCGCTTCCCCAACCAGAACCAGACCCGGAACTGCTGGCAGAACTACCTGGGTATGGCCCAAAATCCCCCAAATTCACCCCAAAATCCCCCAAATTCACCCCAAAATTCACCTGGGGACCCCAAAAAACCCAAAATCCCCCAAATTCACCCCAAAAAACCCCAAAAAATCCCCCAAAATCCCCAAATTTGGGTTTTTTTGGGCTCTGCTCCCAGCAGAACCAGACCCGGAACTGCTGGCAGAACTACCTGGGTATGGCCCAAAATGCCCAAAATTCACCCCAAAATCCCCGAAATTCACCCCAAAATTGACCTGGGGACCCCAAAAAACCCAAAATCCCCCAAATTTACCCCAAAAAAACCCAAAAAATCCCCCAAAATCCCCAAATTTGGGGTTTTTATCCCCAAAATCTTCCCCAGAACTCCCAAAATTCACCTGGGAAACCCCAAAAATCCCAAAAATTTACCCAAAAAATCCCAAATTTGGGGTTTTTATCCCCAAAATCTTCCCCAAAACTCCCAAAATTCACCTGGGGAACGCCAAAAAACCCCAAAATTTCCCCAGAAAAATCCCAAATTTGGGGTTTTTATCCCCAAAATCTTCCCTAAAATTGACCTGGGGACCCCAAAAAACCCAAAATCCCCCAAATTCACCCCAAAAAACCCCCAAAAAATCCCCCAAAATCCCCAAATTTGGGGTTTTTATCCCCAAAATCTTCCCCAAAATTCACCTGGGAAACCCCAAAAAAACCCCAAAATTCTCCAAAAAATCCCAAATTTGGGGTTTTTATCCCCAAAATCTTCCCCAAAATTTACCCGGGAACCCCAAAAACCCCAAAATCCCCCAAATTCCCCCCAAAAAACCCAAAAAAAATCCCCTAAAATCCCCAAATTTGGGGTTTTTATCCCCAAAACTCCCAAAATTCACCTGGGAAACCCCAAAAAAAACCCCAAAATTCCCAAAAAAAATCCCCAAATTTGGGGGTTTTATCCCCAAAACCTTGCCCTGGTGTCCCCTCAATGTCCCCAGTGTCCCCAATGTCCCCAATGTCCCCAATGTCCCCGATGTCCCCAGTGTCCCCAGTGTCCCCAGTGTCCCCAGTGTCCCCAATGTCCCCAGTGTCCCCAATGTCCCCGATGTCCCCAACATCCCCAATGTCCCCAAATGTCCTCAAATCCCCCCAATGTCCCCAAATGTCCCCAATGTCCCCAATGTCCCCAAATGTCCCCAATGTCCCCAATGTCCCCAATGTCCCCAAATGTCCCCAATGTCCCCAATGTCCCCAAATGTCCCCAATGTCCCAAACGTCCCCAATGTCCCCAGTGTCCCAGTGTCCCCAATGTCCCCAGTGTCCCAATGTCCCCATCGTCCCCAGTGTCCCCAATGTCCCCAACGTCCCGAATGTCCCCAAATGTCCCCAAATGTCCCCAGTGTCCCCAATGTCCCCAATGTCCCCAATGTCCCCAGTGTCCCCAAATGTCCCCAATGTCCCCTCAATGTCCCCAATGTCCCCAATGTCCCCGATGTCCCCGTGTCCCCAGACTTCCAGCGGTGCCAGCGCGCCATGGACGCCCGCGGCGCCGATGCCACCGGTGTCACCCCAATGTCCCCAATGTCCCCAAATCCCCCCAATGTCCCCAACATCCCTGATGTCCCTGATGTTCCTAATGTCCCCAATGTCCCCAATGTCCCCAATGTCCCCAATGTCCCCAACATCCCCGATGTCCCCAAATGTCCTCAAATCCCCCCAATGTCCCCAATGTCCCCAATGTCCCCAATGTCCCCAATGTCCCCAGTGTCCCCAAATGTCCTCAAATCCCCCCAGTGTCCCCAATGTCCCCAGTGTCCCCAAATGTCCTCAAATCCCCCCAGTGTCCCCAATGTCCCCGATGTCCCCAATGTCCCCAACGTCCCCGATGTCCCCGTGTCCCCAGACTTCCAGCGGTGCCAGCGCGCCATGGACGCCCGCGGCGCCGATGCCGCCCCGTGCCAGTGGTACTTCCGCGTCTACACATCCCTGTGCCCCAGCTCCTGGGTGAGTGCTGGCCCCAGTGTCCCCAAATGTCCCCAAATGTCCCCAAGGTGTCCCCAAGGTGTCCCCAAATGTCCCCAGGGTGTCCCCAATGTCCCCAGGGTGTCCCCAAACGTCCCCAAATGTCCCCAGGGTGTCCCCAGTGTCCCCAAATGTCCCCAAGGTGTCCCCAAGGTGTCCCCAAATGTCCCCAGGGTGTCCCCAATGTCCCTAGACGTCCCCAATGTCCCCAAGGTGTCCCCAAATGTCCCCAGGGTGTCCCCAATGTCCCCAAGGTGTCCCCAAATGTCCCCAGTGTCCCCAATGTCCCTAGAGTGCCCCAGCTCCTGGGTGAGTGCTGGCCCCAGTGTCCTCAATTGTCCCCAAATGTCCCCAAGGTGTCCCCAAGGTGTCCCCAATATCCCCAAATGTCCCCAGGGTATCCCCCAGTGTCCCTAAATGTCCCCAATGTCCCCAGTGTTCCCAAGGTGTCCCCAAATGTCCCCAATGTCCCCAGAGTGTCCCAGCTCCTGGGTGAGTGCTGGCCCCTGGGTGTCCCCAAATGTCCCCAAACGTCCCCAAATGTCCCCAAGGTGTCCCCAACCCCCCCCGATGTCCCCCAATGTCCCCCCAATGTCCCCAAGGTGTCCCCAATGTCCCCAAGGTGTCCCAAATGTCCCCAATGTCCTCCAATGTCCCCAAGGTGTCCCCAGGGTGTCCCCACTGTCCCCAGGGTGTCCCCAATGTCCCCAAGGTGTCCCCAACCCCCCCGATGTCCCCAAGGTGTCCCCAAATGTCCCCAGTGTCCCCAATGTCCCCAGGGTGTCCTCAATGTCCCCAACGTCCCCAGAGTGTCCCCAATGTCCCCAAACCCCACCCCTGATGTCCCCAACCCCTTCCAATGTCCCCAATGTCCCCAATGTCCCCAGGGTGTCCCCAGTGTCCCCAAATGTCCCCAGTGTCCCCAAGGTGTCCCCAAATGTCCCCAAATGTCCCCAGGGTGTCCCCAATGTCCTCAGTGTCCCCAGTGTCCCCAAATGTCCCCAGGGTGTCCCCAATGTCCCCAAATGTCCCCAAGGTGTCCCCAAATGTCCCCAGTGTCCCCAGGGTGTCCTCAATGTCCCCAAGGTCTCCCCAAACGTCCCCAATGTCCCCAATGTCCCCAAATGTCCCCAATGTCCCTAGACGTCCCCAATGTCCCCAAATGTCCCCAATGTCCCTAGACGTCCCCAATGTTCCCAAAGTGTCCACAATGTCCCCAGGGTGTCCCCAAATGTCCCCAGGGTGTCCCCAATGCCCCCGATGTCCCCAAGGCCTCCCCAAATGTCCCCAATGTCCCAAATGTCCCCAATGTCCCCAAGGTGTCCCCAATGTCCCCAAATGTCCCCAGTGTCCCCAATGTCCCCAAGGTGTCCCCAAATGTCCCCAAATGTCCCCAGTGTCCCCAATGTCCCCAGGGTGACCCCCATGTCCCCAAGGTGTCCCCGCTGTCCCCCAGGTGTCCCCAATGTCCCCAGGGTGTCCCCAATGTCCCCAAATGTCCCCAGGGTGTCCCCAATGTCCCCAGGGTGTCCCCAATGTCCCCAAGGTGTCCCCAGTGTCCCCAAGGTGTCCCCGCTGTCCCCAAGGTGTCCCCAAATGTCCCCCGCTGTCCCCAACGTCCCCCCGCTGTCCCCCAGGTGAGCTCGTGGGACGACGCCCGTGACGAGGGGACCTTCCCCGGCAAGATCTGAGCTGTCCCCAACGCCGGCGACGCCGGGGACGCCGCGCGGGGCCAGGGGACGCCGCTGTCACCCACCCGGCCAGGGGACACGGATGTCACCCACCCCACCCCGGCCAGGGGACACGGATGTCACCCACCCCACCCCGGCGAGGGGACACGGATGTCACCCACCCCCTACCCGGCGAGGGGACACGGATGTCACCCACCCCACCCCAAACCCCGGGAGGGGACACCAATAAAGGGTTAAAAACTGGGCCTGGCGCTCGGTCCTGGGGACGTCTGGGGACGTCTGGGGACATCTGGGGACATCTGGGGACATCTGGGGGGGTTTGGGGACATCTGGGGACATCTCGGGGGGGTTTGGGGACATCTGGAGAGGTTTGGGGACATCTGGGGGGGTTTGGGGACATCTGGGGGGGTTGGGGACATCTGGGGGGGGGGGTTGGGGACATCTGGGGAGGTTTGGGGACATCTGGGGACATCTGGGGGGGCTTGGGGACATCGGGACATCTGGGGACATCTGGGGACATCTGGAGAGGTTTGGGGACATCTGGGGACATCTGGGGAGGTTTGGGGACATTTGGGGACATCTGGGGAGGTTTGGGGACATCTGGGGGGGTTTGGAGTCATCTGGGGGGTTTGGGGACATCTGAGGGGGTTTGGGGACATCTGGGGACATCTGGGGGGTTTGGGGACATCTCGGGGGGGTCTGGGGACATCTGGGGGGGTTTGGGGACATCTGGGGACATCTGGGGAGGTTTGGGGACATCTCGGGGGGGTCTGGGGACATCTGGGGGGGTTTGGGGACCAGTGACCCACAGGTGACACCATGACCCCACACAGGTGACACCATGACCCCACACAGGTGACACCAGTGACCCACAGGTGACACCATGACCCACAGGTGACACCATGACCCCACAGGTGACACCAGTGACCCACAGGTGACACCATGACCCCACACAGGTGACACCATGACCCACAGGTGACACCATGACCCACAGGTGACACCATGACCCACAGGTGACACCAGTGACCCCACAGGTGACACCATGACCCACAGGTGACACCATGACCCACAGGTGACACCATGACCCCACACAGGTGACACCATGACCCACAGGTGACACCATGACCCACAGGTGACACCATGACCCCACACAGGTGACACCAGTGACCCACAGGTGACACCATGACCCCACACAGGTGACACCATGACCCCACAGGTGACACCATGACCCCACACAGGTGACACCAGTGACCCACAGGTGACACCATGACCCACAGGTGACACCAGTGACCCACAGATGACACCATGACCCCACACAGGTGACACCATGACCCACAGGTGACACCATGACCCCACAGGTGACACCATGACCCCACACAGGTGACACCATGACCCCACACAGGTGACACCATGACCCACAGGTGACACCATGACCCCACACAGGTGACACCATGACCCACAGGTGACACCATGACCCCACACAGGTGACACCATGACCCACAGGTGACACCATGACCCCACACAGGTGACACCATGACCCACAGGTGACACCATGACCCCACACAGGTGACACCATGACCCCACAGGTGACACCATGACCCCACACAGGTGACACCAGTGACCCCACACAGGTGACACCATGACCCCACACAGGTGACACCATGACCCCACAGGTGACACCATGACCCCACACAGGTGACACCATGACCCACAGGTGACACCAGTGACCCACAGGTGACACCATGACCCACAGGTGACACCAGTGACCCACAGGTGACACCAGTGACCCACAGGTGACACCATGACCCCACACAGGTGACACCATGACCCACAGGTGACACCATGACCCCACACAGGTGACACCATGACCCCACAGGTGACACCATGACCCCACACAGGTGACACCAGTGACCCCACACAGGTGACACCATGACCCCACACAGGTGACACCATGACCCCACAGGTGACACCATGACCCCACACAGGTGACACCATGACCCCACAGGTGACACCATGACCCCACACAGGTGACACCATGACCCCACACAGGTGACACCATGACCCCACAGGTGACACCAGTGACCCACAGGTGACACCATGACCCCACACAGGTGACACCATGACCCACAGGTGACACCATGACCCACACAGGTGACACCATGACCCCACAGGTGACACCATGACCCACAGGTGACACCATGACCCACACAGGTGACACCAGTGACCCCACAGGTGACACCATGACCCCACACAGGTGACTTCATGACCCACAGGTGACACCAGTGACCCACAGGTGACACCATGACCCCACACAGGTGACTTCATGACCCACAGGTGACACCAGTGACCCACAGGTGACACCATGACCCCACACAGGTGACTTCATGACCCACAGGTGACACCAGTGACCCACAGGTGACACCATGACCCCACACAGGTGACACCATGACCCCACACAGGTGACACCAGTGACCCACAGGTGACACCATGACCCACAGGTGACACCATGACCCCACACAGGTGACACCATGACCCACAGGTGACACCATGACCCCACACAGGTGACACCATGACCCACAGGTGACACCATGACCCCACAGGTGACACCATGACCCACACAGGTGACACCATGACCCACAGGTGACACCATGACCCCACAGGTGACACCATGACCCACAGGTGACACCATGACCCACAGGTGACACCATGACCCACAGGTGACACCATGACCCCACAGGTGACACCATGACCCCACACAGGTGACACCATGACCCACAGGTGACACCATGACCCCACAGGTGACACCATGACCCACAGGTGACACCATGACCCCACACAGGTGACACCAGTGACCCACAGGTGACACCATGACCCACACAGGTGACACCATGACCCCACACAGGTGACACCAGCGACCCACAGGTGACACCATGACCCACAGGTGACACCATGACCCCACACAGGTGACACCATGACCCCACACAGGTGACACCATGACCCCACAGGTGACACCATGACCCACAGGTGACACCATGACCCACAGGTGACACCATGACCCCACACAGGTGACACCATGACCCACAGGTGACACCATGACCCCACACAGGTGACACCATGACCCACAGGTGACACCAGTGACCCACAGGTGACACCATGACCCCACAGGTGACACCAGTGACCCCACAGGTGACACCATGACCCCACACAGGTGACACCATGACCCCACAGGTGACACCATGACCCCACACAGGTGACACCATGACCCCACACAGGTGACACCATGACCCACAGGTGACACCAGTGACCCACAGATGACACCATGACCCCACACAGGTGACACCATGACCCCACAGGTGACACCATGACCCACAGGTGACACCATGACCCACAGGTGACACCATGACCCCACACAGGTGACACCATGACCTCACACAGGTGACACCATGACCCACAGGTGACACCATGACCCACAGGTGACACCATGACCCCACACAGGTGACACCATGACCCACAGGTGACACCAGTGACCCCACAGGTGACACCATGACCCACAGGTGACACCAGTGACCCACAGGTGACACCATGACCCACAGGTGACACCATGACCTCACACAGGTGACACCATGACCCCACAGGTGACACCATGACCCACACAGGTGACACCATGACCCACAGGTGACACCATGACCCACAGGTGACACCATGACCCACAGGTGACACCATGACCCCACAGGTGACACCATGACCCACAGGTGACACCAGTGACCCACAGGTGACACCATGACCCCACACAGGTGACACCAGTGACCCACAGGTGACACCATGACCCCACACAGGTGACACCAGTGACCCACAGATGACACCATGACCCCACACAGGTGACACCATGACCCCACACAGGTGACACCATGACCCACAGGTGACACCATGACCCACAGGTGACACCATGACCCCACACAGGTGACACCATGACCCCACAGGTGACACCATGACCCACAGGTGACACCATGACCCACAGGTGACACCATGACCCCACACAGGTGACACCATGACCTCACACAGGTGACACCATGACCCACAGGTGACACCATGACCCACAGGTGACACCATGACCCCACACAGGTGACACCATGACCCACAGGTGACACCAGTGACCCCACAGGTGACACCATGACCCACAGGTGACACCAGTGACCCACAGGTGACACCATGACCCACAGGTGACACCATGACCTCACACAGGTGACACCATGACCCCACAGGTGACACCATGACCCCACAGGTGACACCAGTGACCCACAGGTGACACCATGACCCACAGGTGACATCAGTGACCCACAGGTGACACCATGACCTCACACAGGTGACACCATGACCCCACAGGTGACACCAGTGACCCCACACAGGTGACACCATGACCCCACACAGGTGACACCAGTGACCCACAGGTGACACCATGACCCACAGGTGACACCATGACCCACAGGTGACACCATGACCCCACACAGGTGACACCATGACCCACAGGTGACACCATGACCCCACAGGTGACACCAGTGACCCACAGGTGACACCATGACCCCACACAGGTGACACCATGACCCACAGGTGACACCATGACCCCACAGGTGACACCAGTGACCCACAGGTGACACCATGACCCCACACAGGTGACACCAGTGACCCACAGGTGACACCATGACCCCACACAGGTGACACCATGACCCCACACAGGTGACACCATGACCCACAGGTGACACCAGTGACCCACAGGTGACACCATGACCCCACACAGGTGACACCATGACCCACAGGTGACACCAGTGACCCACAGGTGACACCATGACCCACAGGTGACACCATGACCCACAGGTGACACCATGACCTCACACAGGTGACACCAGTGACCCACAGGTGACACCATGACCCACAGGTGACACCAGTGACCCACAGGTGACACCATGACCCCACACAGGTGACACCATGACCCACAGGTGACACCATGACCCCACAGGTGACACCAGTGACCCACAGGTGACACCATGACCCCACACAGGTGACACCAGTGACCCACAGGTGACACCATGACCCCACACAGGTGACACCATGACCCACAGGTGACACCAGTGACCCACAGGTGACACCATGACCCACAGGTGACACCATGACCCACAGGTGACACCATGACCCCACAGGTGACACCATGACCCCACACAGGTGACACCATGACCCCACACAGGTGACACCAGTGACCCACAGGTGACACCATGACCCCACACAGGTGACACCATGACCCCACACAGGTGACACCATGACCCCACAGGTGACACCATGACCCACAGGTGACACCATGACCCCACACAGGTGACACCAGTGACCCACAGGTGACACCATGACCCACAGGTGACACCATGACCCCACACAGGTGACATCGGTGACCCACAGGTGACACCATGACCCCACAGGTGACACCATGACCCACAGGTGACACCATGACCCCACAGGTGACACCATGACCCCACACAGGTGACACCATGACCCACAGGTGACACCATGACCCCTCAGGTGACACCAGTGACCCACAGGTGACACCATGACCCCACACAGGTGACACCATGACCCACAGGTGACACCAGTGACCCACAGGTGACACCATGACCCCACACAGGTGACACCATGACCCCACAGGTGACACCATGACCCACAGGTGACACCATGACCCCACACAGGTGACACCATGACCCACAGGTGACACCAGTGACCCACAGGTGACACCATGACCCCACACAGGTGACACCATGACCCCACAGGTGACACCATGACCCCACAGGTGACACCAGTGACCCACAGGTGACACCATGACCCACAGGTGACACCATGACCCACAGGTGACACCATGACCCCACACAGGTGACACCATGACCCACAGGTGACACCATGACCCACAGGTGACACCATGACCCCACAGGTGACACCATGACCCACAGGTGACACCATGACCCACAGGTGACACCAGTGACCCGCAGGTGACACCATGACCCCACAGGTGACACCATGACCCACAGGTGACACCAGTGACCCACAGGTGACACCATGACCTCACACAGGTGACACCAGTGACCCACAGGTGACACCATGACCCCACAGGTGACACCAGTGACCCACAGGTGACACCATGACCCACAGGTGACACCATGACCCCACACAGGTGACACCATGACCCACAGGTGACACCATGACCCCACAGGTGACACCATGACCCCACACAGGTGACACCAGTGACCCACAGGTGACACCATGACCCACAGGTGACACCAGTGACCCCACAGGTGACACCATGACCCCACACAGGTGACACCAGTGACCCACAGGTGACACCATGACCCACAGGTGACACCAGTGACCCACAGGTGACACCATGACCCCACAGGTGACACCATGACCCACAGGTGACACCATGACCTCACACAGGTGACACCATGACCCCACAGGTGACACCATGACCCACAGGTGACACCAGTGACCCACAGGTGACACCATGACCCACAGGTGACATCAGTGACCCACAGGTGACACCATGACCTCACACAGGTGACACCATGACCCCACAGGTGACACCATGACCCCACAGGTGACACCAGTGACCCACAGGTGACACCATGACCCACAGGTGACACCATGACCCCACACAGGTGACACCAGTGACCCACAGGTGACACCATGACCCCACACAGGTGACATCGGTGACCCACAGGTGACATCGGTGGCTTTTATTGTCCCCAGCCCGGCCCCGCTCACGGCCCCAAGGGCAACCTCGGCAGTGGCCCCAGGATGGCCCCGGGGGCCACCGGCCCTCCCAGAGCTCCCAGTGGCCCACCAAGGGCTCCTCCCAGTGGTCCACCAAGGGCTCCACCCAGTGGCCCACCAACGGCTCCCAGTGGTCCACCAAGGGCTCCTCCCAGTGGTCCACCAACGGCTCCCAGTGGCCCACCAAGGGCTCCTCCCAGTGGTCCACCAAGGGCTCCTCCCAGTGGTCCACCAAGGGCTCCACCCAGTGGTCCACCAAGGGCTCCTCCCAGTGGTCCACCAACGGCTCCTCCCAGTGGCCCACCAACGGCTCCCAGTGGTCCACCAAGGGCTCCTCCCAGTGGTCCACCAACGGCTCCTCCCAGTGGTCCACCAAGGGCTCCTCCCAGTGGTCCACCAAGGGCTCCTCCCAGTGGCCCGCCCAGTGGTCCCAGTGGCCCCCGTGGTGCTCCGAGGGCTCCTCCCAGTGGTTCCAGCAGGCGACCTGTGGTGGTGGTGGTGGTGGTGGTGGTGGTGGACACACGGGGTGGGGGTCACCGCGCGGCCACCGTGGCCGGCGCGGCGGCGGTCGTCGTCTTCATCGGACCGCCGCCGCCCTCGTCATCGTCGTCGTCGTCCCACCACCACCACCATCATCTTCATCCCACCATCATCATCTTCATCCCACCATCATCATCTTCATCCCATCACCATCATCTTCATCCCACCACCACCACCATCATCATCATCTCCATCCCACCACCACCACCATCATCTTCATCCCACCATCATCATCTTCATCCCACCATCATCATCTTCATCCCATCACCATCATCTTCATCCCACCACCACCATCATCTTCATCCCACCATCATCGTCGTCATCCCACCACCACCATCATCATCATTGTCATCCCACCACCATCATCTTCATCCTACCACCACCATCATCTTCATCCAACCATCATCATCTTCATCCCATCACCATCACCATCTTCATCCCACCACCATCATCATCTTCATCCCACCATCATCATCTTCATCCCACCACCATCATCTTCATCCCATCACCACCATCATCTTCATCCCACCACCATCTTCATCCCATCACCACCATCATCTTCATCCCACCACCATCATCTTCATCCCACCACCATCATCTTCATCCCACCACCACCATCATCATCATCTCCATCCCACCACCACCACCATCTCCATCCCACCACCATCATCTTCATCCCACCACCCCCATCATCATCCTCTCCATCCCACCACCACCATCATCATCATCATCCTCATCCCACCACCACCACCATCATCTCCATCCCACCACCATCATCTTCATCCCACCACCACCACCACCATCTTCATCCCACCACCACCACCACCACCATCTTCATCCCACCCCCACCACCATCATCTTCATCCCACCACCCCCATCATCATCCTCTCCATCCCACCACCACCATCATCATCCTCATCCCACCACCACCACCAACATCATCTCCATCCCACCACCACCATCTTCATCCCACCACCATCATCATCTTCATCCCACCACCATCATCATCTTCATCCCACCACCACCATCTTCATCCCATCACCACCACCATCAGCTCCATCCCCACCATCATCATCTCCATCCCACCACCACCACCATTTTCATCCCACCACCACCACCATCTCCATCCCACCACCACCACCATCTTCATCCCACCACCACCACCACCATCTCCATCCCCACCACCATCATCTTCATCCCACCACCACCACCATCATCATCGTCATCCCACCACCATCATCTTCATCCCACCCCCACCACCATCTTCATCCCACCACCACCACCATCATCATCATCGTCATCCCACCAACACCATCATCGTCGTCGTCATCCCACCACCACCATCATCATCATCGTCGTCCCACCACCATAATCATCGTCGTCATCCCACCACCACCATCATCTTCATCCCACCATCATCTTCATCCCACCACCACCACCATCATCTCCATCCCCACCATCATCTTCATCCCACCATCATCATCTTCATCCCATCACCATCATCTTCATCCCATCACCACCATCATCTTCATCCCACCATCATCATCTTCATCCCATCACCATCACCATCTCCATCCCACCACCACCATCATCTTCATCCCACCATCATCATCTTCATCCCATCACCACCACCATCATCTTCATCCCACCATCATCATCTTCATCCCACCACCAACATCATCTCCATCCCACCCCCACCACCATCATCTTCATCCCACCACCACCATCTTCATCCCACCACCACCACCATCTCCATCTCCATCCCACCACCACCACCATCTTCATCCCACCACCACCACCATCTCCATCTCCATCCCACCACCACCACCATCTTCATCCCACCACCACCACCACCATCTTCATCCCACCACCACCACCACCACCACCACCACCACCACCATCTTCATCCCACCACCACCTCCATCCCACCACCACCACCATCTTCATCCCACCACCACCACCATCATCTCCATCCCCATCCCACCACCACCCTCCTCGCCACCTCCGTGCCCCTCCTCATCGTCACCTTCCTCCCGCGTCCCCTCACCTGTCTGCAGGTCCCGGCGGGGCCGGGGCGCGGCGCCGGCGGCCGGGGGACACCAGGACGCTGCGGGGGGACACCGGGGTCACCGCGGGGTCAGGGGTGGACACGGGGATGGACACAGGTGGTGGGTGGACACAAAGGTCATGGTGGACACAAAGGTCATGGTGGACACAAAGGTCATGGTGGATGTGAGGATGGACACAGGTCATGGGTGGACACAAAGGTCATGGGTGGACACAAAGATCATGGTGGACATGAGGATGGACGTGAGAAGGTCACGGATGGACACAAAGGTCATGGTGGACACGAGGATGGACACAGGTCGTGGTTGGACACAAAGGTCATGGTGGACACAAAGGTCATGGTGGACGTGAGGATGGACGTGAGAAGGTCACGGATGGACACAAAGGTCATGGGTGGACACAAAGGTCATGGTGGACATGAGGATGGACACAGGTCGTGGGTGGACACAAAGGTCATGGGTGGACACAAAGGTCATGGTGGACATGAGGATGGACACAGGTCGTGGGTGGACACAAAGGTCATGGTGGACGTGAGGATGGACGTGAGAAGGTCACGGATGGACACAAAGGTCATGGTGGACACAAAGGTCATGGTGGACATGAGGATGGACACAGGTCATGGGTGGACACAAAGGTCATGGTGGACACAAAGGTCATGGTGGACATGAGGATGGACACAGGTCATTGATGGACACAAAGGTTAGGGGTGGACACAAAGGTCAGGGGTGGACACAAGGATGGACACGAGAAGGTCATGGATGGACACGGGGATGGACACAGGTCATGGGTGGACACAAAGGTCATGGTGGACACCGGTCATGGGTGGACACAAAGGTCATGGGTGGACCCCAGGATGGTCATGAGAAGGTCATGGATGGACACGGGGATGGACACAACTCATGGGTGGACACAAAGGTCATGGGTGGACACAAAGGTCATGGGTGGACACAAGGATGGACGTGAGAAGGTCACGGATGGACACAAAGGTCGTGGGTGGACATGGGGAGGTCACGGGTGGACACAAGGATGGACATAAGGTCATGGATGGACACGAGGATGGACACAGCTCATGGGTGGACACAAAGGTCATGGGTGGGCACAAAGATCATGGGTGGACACAAAGGTCATGGGTGGACCCCAGGATGGTCATGAGAAGGTCATGGATGGACACTGGGATGGACACAGCTCATGGGTGGACAGAAAGGTCATTGTGGACACAAAGGTCATGGTGGACATGAGGATGGACACAGGTCGTGGATGGACACAAAGGTCATGGTGGACACAAAGGTCAGGGGTGGACACAAGGATGGACACGAGAAGGTCATGGATGGACACGGGGATGGACACAGGTCATGGGTGGACACAAAGGTCATGGGTGGACCCCAGGATGGTCATGAGAAGGTCATGGATGGACACGGGGATGGACACAGGTCATGGGTGGACAGAAAGGTCATAGTGGACACAAAGGTCGTGGGTGGACACAAGGATGGACGTGAGAAGGTCACGGATAGACACAAAGGTCATGGGTGGACATGGGGAGGTCACGGGTGGACAGAAGGATGGACATAAGGTCATGGATGGACACGAGGATGGACACAGCTCATGGGTGGACACAAAGGTCACGGGTGGGCACATGGTGAGGTCATGGATGGACACAGGGATGGACACAGGTCATGGATGGACACAAAGGTCATGGTGGACACAAAGGTCATGGTGGACATGAGGATGGACACAGGTCATGGGTGGACACAAAGGTCATGGTGGACACAGGTCATGGGTGGACACAAAGGTCATGGGTGGACATGGGGATGGACACAGGGATGGACACAGAGGACATGGGTGGACACGGGGATGGACAGAGGTCATGGATGGACATGAGGATGGACACAGGCCATGAATGGACACAGTGATGGACACAAAGGTCATGGACATGGGCATGGACACGTAAAGGTCAGGGATGGACACGGGTGGAGAAGCTCTGGATGGACCCAAAACGGTCAGGGAGGTCATGGACTCATGGAAAGGTCATGGATGGACACTGGGATGGAGAAGGTCATGGACACATGGAGAGGTCATAGATGGACACAGAGGTCATGGATGGACACGGGGATGGTCACCGAGGTCAGGGATGGACACTGGGATGGAGAGGTCATGGACACATGGAGAGGTCATGGATGGACGCAGAGGTCATGGGTGGACACGGTGATGGACAGAGGTCATGGATGGACATGAGGATGGACACAGGCCATGAATGGACACAGTGATGGACATGGGCATGGACACATGGAGGTCAGGGATGGACACGGGTGGAGAAGCTCTGGATGGACCCATAACTGTCATGGAGAAGGCCATGGACACATGGAGAGGTCATGGATGGACACGGGGATGGTCACTGAGGTCAGGGATGGACACAGGGGTGGAGAAGGTCATGGACACATGGAGAGGTCATGGATGGACGCAGAGATCAGGGATGGACACTGGGATGGAGAAGCTCTGGATGGACCCATAACGGTCATGGAGGTCATGGACTCATGGAAAGGTCATGGATGGACACTGGGATGGAGAAGGCCATGGACACATGGAGAGGTCATGGATGGACACAGAGGTCATGGATGGACACTGGGATGGAGAAGGTCATGGACACATGGAGAGGTCATGGATGGACACAGAGGTCATGGATGGACACTGGGATGGAGAAGGCCATGGACACATGGAGAGGTCATGGATGGACACATTGGTCAGGGATGGACACTGGGATGGAGAAGCTCTGGATGGACCCATAACGGTCATGGAGAAGGCCATGGACACATGGAGAGGTCATGGATGGAAACAGAGGTCATGGATGGACATGGGGATGGTCACCGAGGCCAGGGATGGACACAGGGGTGGAGAGGTCATGGACACATGGAGAGGTCATGGATGGACGCAGAGATCAGGGATGGTCACTGGGATGGAGAAGCTCTGGATGGACCCATAACGGTCATGGAGAAGGCCATGGACACATGGAGAGGTCATGGATGGACACAGAGGTCAGGGATGGACACTGGGATGGAGAAGGCCATGGACACATGGAGAGGTCATGGATGGACGCAGAGGTCAGGGATGGACACTGGGATGGAGAAGGTCATGGACACATGGAGAGGTCATGGATGGACACATGGAGGTCAGGGATGGACACTGGGATGGAGAAGCTCTGGATGGACCCATAACGGTCATGGAGAAGGCCTTGGACACATGGAGAGGTCATGGATGGACACAGATGTCAAGGATGGACAGTGGGATGGAGAAGGTCATGGACACATGGAGAGGTCATGGATGGACACTGGGATGGAGAAGGTCATGGACACATGGAGAGGTCATGGATGGACACTGGGATGGAGAAGGTCATGGACACATGGAGAGGTCATGGATGGATGCAGAGGTCAGGGATGGACACGGGTGGAGAAGCTCTGGATGGACCCATAACGGTCATGGAGGTCATGGACTCATGGAAAGGTCATGGATGGACACTGGGATGGAGAAGCTCTGGATGGACCCATAACGGTCATGGAGAAGGTCATGGACACATGGAGAGGTCATGGATGGACACAGAGGTCATGGATGGACACGAGAAGGTCACGAGGGACACATCAAGGTCCTTCAAGGACCCGTGAAGGCCCCGCCGGCCCCACCCCACGTCCCTGTCCCGTGTCCCACTCACGGCAGCGGCCCTGGGGACATCTCCTGGTGTCCCCGTGGTCACTCCCGAGGTCATTGCCGGCGTTGCCGTCGAAGTTGCCGCAGAGGCCGCAGGTGCGGTTGCGTAGCCGGGGGGACACGGTGACCTCCAGGATGTCCCCGGGGCCGGTGGCCACGCGCAGGTCGGGGGTCAGCAGGAGCAGGGCGTGGCCGGGGGCGTGGCCGACGCAGACGGAGCCGTCCGGCAGGCAGAAGGGCAGCGGGAGCGCGGCGCCGTCCAGCTGGGGGAGGGGCGGCGGCGTCTTCGTCATCATCGTCATCATCATCATCATCGTCATCATCGTCATCATCGTCATCATCATTGTTCTTCATCCATCATCTCCATCCATCATCATCATCGTTCTTCATCCATCATCTCCAACATTCATCATCAGCAGCAGCTCCATCATCATCATCGTTCTTCATCCAACCTTCTTCATCCATCATCATCTTCATCAGCTCCATCATCATCATCGTTCTTCATCCAACTTTCTCCATCCATCATCTCTACCGTTCTTTATCATCATCAGCTCCATCATCATCATCGTCCTTCATCCATCATCTCCACCGTTCATCATCATCAGCTCCATCATCATCATCGTTCTTCATCCAACCTTCTCCATCCATCATCATCATCATCATGGTTCTTCATCCAACCTTCTCCATCCATCATCACCATCAGCTTCATCATCATCATCGTCTTTCATCCAACCTTCATCCATTGTCATCATCATCATCATCATGGTTCTTCATCCATCATCTCCACCGTTCATCATCAGCAGCTCCATCATCATCATCGTCCTTCATCCATCATCTCCACCGTTCATCATCATCATCAGCTCCATCATCATCATCGTCCTTCATCCAACATCTCCATCCATCATCATCACCAGCTCCATCATCATCATCCTTCTTCATCCATCATCTCCACCGTTCATCATCATCATCAGCTCCATCATCATCGTCCTTCATCCATCATCTCCATCCATCATCACCATCAGCTCCATCATCATCATCGTCCTTCATCCAACCTTCTCTATCCATCATCTCCACCGTTCATCATCACCATCAGCTCCATCATCATCATCGTTCTTCATCCAACCTTCTCCATCCATCATCATCATCATCATCATGGTTCTCCATCCATCATCATCATCACCATCATCGTCCTTCATCCATCATCTCCACCGTTCATCATCATCACCAGCTCCATCATCATCATCGTCCTTCATCCATCATCTCCATCATCATCATCACCAGCTCCATCATCATCATCATTGTCCTTAATCCATCATCTCCATCATCATCATCAGCAGCTCCATCATCATCATCTTCCTTCATCCAACCTTCATCCATTGTCATCATCATCATCATCGTTCTCCATCCATCATCATCATCATCAACTCCATCATCATCATCGTCCTTCATCCATCATCTCCATCCATCATCATCATCACCATCAGCCCCTCCCCTCCCCCCCGTGGCCCCTCCCCCTGCCTCACCTGGACACGCCCCCTCTCCAGGTGCCACGTGCTCGCCCCCACCGTCACCGTCACGGCCCCGGCCCCGCCCCCCAGCGCCACCTCCAGCGGGGGCGGGGCTTCCCCGGATGGGGGCGGGGCTCCTCCCGCTGGGGGCGGGGCTCCTCCCTTTGGGGGCGGGGCTCCTCCCTTTGGGGGCGGGGCTCCTCCCCTTTGAGGCGGGGCTCCCCCGGCTGGAGGCGGGGTTTCGACCGCTGGGGGCGGGGCTCCTCCCGTTGGGGGCGGGGTTTCGAGCGTTGTGGGCGGGGCGCAGGCGCGGGCCAGCAGCAGGGGGGAGGGGCAGCCCCTCCCCCACGCCCCCCCCCGCGCCGTCGAAGGTCCGGAAGCGGCGCGGGGTCACCTGGAGCCGGCAGGTAGCGGGGGAGGGGCGGGGAGGGGCTGCTGGGGGGAGGGGAGGGGGAGGGGAGAGAGAGAAAGGGGGGAGGGGTTGGGGGAGGGGCCCGGACACGGAGATATGGGGGGGGGAGGGGAGTGTCCGGGACCCTCCCCCCACACACACACACACACAGGTGGGGGGGGATGCACCTGGGGATACCTGGGGACACACCTAGGACATACCTGGGGACACACCTGAGATACCTGGGACACACCTGGGACACACCTGGGGACACACCTGGGGACACACCTGAGATACCTGGGGACACCTGGGGACACCTGGGGACACACCTGGGACACACCTGGGGACACCTGGGGGCACCTGGGGACACACCTGAGATACCTGGGGACACCTGGGGGTACCTGGGGAAACACCTGAGATACCTGGGGACACCTGGGGGTACCTGGGGGCACACCTGGGGACACACCTGGGACACACCTGAGGGCACCTGGGGGCACCTGAGATACCTGGGGACACCTGGGGACACCTGGACACACCTGGGGGCACCTGAGATACCTGGGGACACCTGGGGACACCTGGACACACCTGGGGACACCTGGGGGTACCTGGGGGTACCTGGGGGTACCTGGGACACACCTGGGGACACCTGGGGCTCACCTGGGGACACCTGGGGACACCTGAGATACCTGGGGACACCTGGGGACACCTGGAGACACCTGGGGGTACCTGGGGACACATCTGAGATACCTGGAACACACCTGGGGACACCTGGGGACACCTGGGACACACCTGAGATACCTGGGGCACACCTGGGGACACACCTGGGGGGGCTCTGGGGACACCTGGGGACGCACCTGGGGGTACCTGGGACACACCTGGGGGTACCTGGGGACACCTGGGGCACACCTGGGACACACCTGAGATACCTGGGACACACCTGGGGACACCTGGGGGTACCTGGGACACACCTGGGGACACCTGGGAACACCTGGGGGCACCTGGGGACACCTGAGATACCTGGGACACACCTGGGGACACCTGGGAACACCTGGGGACACCTGGGGACACCTGGGGACACACCTGGGGACACACCTGGGGGTACCTGGGGGGCTCTGGGGACACCTGGGACACACCTGGGGACATGTGGACCCTCCTACCCACACCTGGGACACACCTGACCCTTCCCAGCTGCCCCCCAGCTCCTCACCTGCGGCACAGGTGCCCCCCATCCCCTCACCTGTCCCCATCCCCTCACCTGTCCCCATCCCTCACCTGTCCCCATCCCCTCACCTGTCCATCCCCTCACCTGTCCCCATCCCCTCACCTGTCCCCATCCCTCACCTGTCCCCATCTCCTCACCTGTCCCCATCCCCTCACCTGTCCCCCCATCCCCTCACCTGTCCCCCCCATCCCCTCACCTGTCCCCCCATTCCTCACCTGTCCCCCCATTCCTCACCTGTCCCCATCCCTCACCTGTCCCCATCCCCTCACCTGTCCCCATCCCCTCACCTGTCCCCATCTCCTCACCTGTCCTCATCCCCTCACCTGTCCATCCCCTCACCTGTCCCCCATCCCCTCACCTGTCCCCATCCCCTCACCTGTCGCCATCCCCTCACCTGTCCCCATCCCCTCACCTGTCCCCCATCCCCTCACCTGTCCCCCATCTCCTCACCTATCCCATCCCCTCACCTGTCCCCATCCCCTCACCTGTCCCCATCCCCTCACCTGTCCCCCCCATCCCCTCACCTGTCCATCCCCTCACCTGTCCCCATCCCCTCACCTGTCCCCATCCCCTCACCTGTCCCCATCCCCTCACCTGTCCATCCCATCCCCTCACCTGTCCCCCCCATCCCCTCACCTGTCCCCCCATCCCCTCACCTGTCCCCATCCCCTCACCTGTCCCCCCCATCCTCTCACCTGTCCCCATCCCCTCACCTGTCCCCATCCCCTCACCTGTCCCCCCATCCCTCACCTGTCCCCATCCCCTCACCTGTCCCCATCCCCTCACCTGTCCCCATCCCCTCACCTGTCCCCCCCATCCTCTCACCTGTCCCCATCCCCTCACCTGTCCCCATCCCCTCACCTGTCCCCATCCCCTCACCTGTCCCCATCCCCTCACCTGTCCCCCCCATCCTCTCACCTGTCCCCATCCCCTCACCTGTCCCCCCATCCCTCACCTGTCCCCCCATCCCCTCACCTGTCCCCCCCATCCCCTCACCTGTCCCCATCCCCTCACCTGTCCCCCATCCCCTCACCTGTCCCCCCATCCCCTCACCTGTCCCCATCCCCTCACCTGTCCCCCCCATCCCCTCACCTGTCCATCCCCTCACCTGTCCCCATTTCCTCACCTGTCCCCATCCCCTCACCTGTCCCCATCCCCTCACCTGTCCCCATCCCCTCACCTGTCCCCCCCATCCCCTCACCTGTCCCCATCCCCTCACCTGTCCCCCCCATCCCCTCACCTGTCCCCATCCTCTCACCTGTCCCCATCCCCTCACCTGTCCCCCATCCCCTCACCTGTCCCCATCCCCTCACCTGTCCCCCCCAGCCCCTCACCTGCGGCACAGGTGCGCTGTCCGGCGCAGGCCCCGCAGAGTTCCCCGGCGGCCGCCGCCGTTGCCGTGACGCTGACGGCGCCGTCACCTGCCAGGCTCACCTGCAGCCCCGCCCAGGTGAGCAGCACCTGGCGCTGCCCCCCCCGGCGCCGCACCTGCACCCGGCCCCCGGCCAGCGACGCCGGGAGGCGCAGGCGGCGGCCGGACACCTGCGGGCAGGTGAGACGCACCTGGTCAGGTGAGACACGCCTGGGACAGGTGAGGCACCTGGGACATGTGAGACACACCTGGGACAGGTGAGACACACCTGGGATAGGTGAGACACGCCTGGGACAGGTGAGAGACACCTGGGACAGGTGAGACACACCTGGGACAGGTGAGACACGCCTGGGACAGGTGAGATACACCTGGGATAGGTGAGACACCCGAGACAGTGAGACACCTGGGACAGGTGAGAGGCACCTTGGACAGGTGAGTACACCTGGGACAGGTGAGATACACCTGGAATAGGTGAGGCACCTGGGACAGGTGAGATACACCTGGAATAGGTGAGGTACACCTGGGATAGGTGAGATACACCTGGAATAGGTGAGGTACACCTGGGATAGGTGAGACACCTGAGACAGGTGAGATACACCTGGAATAGGTGAGGCACCTGGGACAGGTGAGACACACCTGGGATAGGTGAGACACACCTGGGACAGGTGAGACACACCTGGGACAGGTGAGGTACACCTGGGATAGGTGAGGGACACCTGGGACATGTGAGGCACCTGGGATAGGTGAGACACCTGGGATAGGTGAGACACCTGGGACAGGTGAGATACACCTGGGACAGGTGAGACACACCTGGGATAGGTGAGATACACCTGGGATAGGTGAGACACCTGGGATAGGTGAGATACACCTGGGATAGGTGAGACACCTGGGATAGGTGAGACACCTGGGACAGGTGAGATACACCTGGGATAGGTGAGACACCTGGGACAGGTGAGATACACCTGGGACAGGTGAGACACCTGGGATAGGTGAGATACACCTGGGATAGGTGAGACACCTGGGATAGGTGAGACACCTGGGACAGGTGACATACACCTGGAATAGGTGAGGTACACCTGGGATAGGTGAGGCACACCTGGGAAAGGTGAGACACACCTGGGACAGGTGAGATACACCTGGGATAGGTGAGGGACACCTGGGATAGGTGAGACACACCTGGGACAGGTGAGATACACCTGGAATAGGTGAGACACACCTGGGATAGGTGAGACACCTGGGACAGGTGAGATACACCTGGGACAGGTGAGAGACACCTGGTCAGGTGAGGCACCTGGGACAGGTGAGACACACCTGGGACAGTGACACACCTGGACAGAAACACACCTGGGACAGGGACACACCTGGGGCAGTGACACACCTGGGACAGGGACACACCTGGGGCAGTGACACACCTGGGACAGGGACACACCTGGATAGAAACACACCTGGGACAGAAACACACCTGGGACAGGGACACACCTGGGACAGTGACACACCTGGGACTGGGACACACCTGGACAGGGACACACCTGGGACAGTGACACACCTGGGCCAGGGACACACCTGGGACAGGGACACACCTGGGACAGTGACACACCTGGGACAGGGACACACCTGGGACAGGGACACACCTGGGACAGTGACACACCTGGGACTGGGACACACCTGGACAGGGACACACCTGGGACAGGGACACACCTGGGACTGGGACAGGGACACACCTGGAGCAGTGACACACCTGGGACCGGGACACACCTGGACAGGGACACACCTGGGACAGGTGTCACACCTGGGACTGGAACACACCTGGGACAGGGACACACCTGGGACAGGGACACACCTGGGACCGGGACACACCTGGGACAGGGACACACCTGGGACAGGGACACACCTGGGACCGGGACACACCTGGGATTGGGACAGGGACACACCTGTGGCCAGGTGTCACACCTGGGACAGGGACACACCTGGGACTGGTGTCTGACCTGGGCCAGGGACACACCTGGGACCGGGACAGGGACACACCTGGGACGGGGACACACCTGGGACAATGACACACCTGGGACAGGGACACACCTGGACAGAAACACACCTGGGACAGGGACACACCTGGGACAGTGACACACCTGGGACTGGGACAGGGACACACCTGGACAGGGACACACCTGGACAGGGACACACCTGGGACAGGGACACACCTGGGACCGGGACACACCTGGACAGGGACACACCCGTGGCCAGGTGTCACACCTGGGACTGGGACAGGGACACACCTGGGCATAAACACACCTGGGCCAGGGACACACCTGGACAGGGACACACCTGGACAGAAACACACCTGGGACAATGACACACCTGGGACTGGGACAGGGACACACCTGTGGCCAGGTGACACACCTGGGACCGGGACACACCTGGGACTGGGACACACCTGGGACAGGGACACACCTGGACAGGGACACACCTGGACAGGGACACACCTGGGACTGGGACACACCTGGGACAGGGACACACCTGGGACAGTGACACACCTGGACAGGGACACACCTGGGACAGTGACACACCTGGGACGGGGACACACCTGGGACTGGGACTGGGACAGGGACAGGGACACACCTGGGACAGGGACACACCTGGACAGGTGTCACACCTGGGACTGGGACACACCTGGGACTGGGACACACCTGGGACAGTGACACACCTGGGCCAGGGACACACCTGGGACTGGGACACACCTGGGACCGGGACACACCTGGGACAGGGACACACCTGGGACGGGGACACACCTGGGACTGGGACACACCTGGGCCAGGGACACACCTGGGCCAGGTGCCGCACTCACCCTGGCCGCGGTCCCCTCTCCGTGCCGCAGCTCCACCTGGAACCCGTCTCCGGCCACGGTCACTCGCTCGAAGGTGGCCCCGGGGCCGGAGCCCACCTGGCCGGAGAGCCACACCTGCAGCGCAGGCGAGCCCGCGCAGGTGGCCACCAGGGGACAGGTGAGCGGCAGCCGCCGGGCGCGGCCGTCGAAGGCGCGGAAGCGGCGCCGGCTCAGGACGTGGCACACGAGGGGCGGGGCCGGCGCGCAGGTGGGGCGGCAGGTGCGGCCAGGTGGGCAGGGCGGGGCCTGGCAGGTGGATCCGGGCGGGCAGGTGAGGTCCTGGCAGGTCACATTGACGGGGACGCACCTGGGCGTGGCTCCGTCCATCCAGCAGGTGGACCCAGGTGGGCAGGTGAGGTCCTGGCAGGTCAACTTGACGGGGACACACCTGGGCGTGGCTCCGTCCATCCTACAGGTGGACCCAGGTGGGCAGGTGAGGTCCTGGCAGGTCAATTTGATGGGGACACATCTGGGCGTGGCTCCATCCATCTGACAGGTGGTCTCAGGTGGGCAGGTGAGGTCCTGGCAGGGTGGACCTTTGGGGACACACCTGGGCGTGGCTCCGTCCATCCTACAGGTGGACCCAGGTGGGCAGGTGAGGTCCTGGCAGGTCAATGCCATGGGGACACACCTGGGTGTGGTTCTGTCCATCTTACAGTTGGACCCAGGTGGACAGGTGAGGTCCTGGCAGGTCAATTTGATGGGGACACACCTGGGCGTGTCTCTGTCCATCTGACAGGTGGACCAAGGTGGGCAGGTGAGGTCCTGGCAGGTCAATTTGATGGGGACACACCTGGGCGTGGCTTCGTCCATCTGACAGGTGGACCCAGGTGGACAGGTGAGGTCCTGGCAGGATGGACCTTTGTGGACACACCTGGGCGTGGCTCCGTCCATTCTACAGGTGGACCCAGGTGGGCAGGTGAGGTCCTGGCAGGATGGAGCTTTGTGGACACATCTGGGCGTGGCTCCATCCATCCTACAGGTGGACCCAGGTGGACAGGTGAGGTCCTGGCAGGTCAATTTGATGGGGACACACCTGGGCATGGTTCTGTCCATTCTACAGGTAGATCCAGGTGGACAGGTGAGGTCCTGGCAGGTCAATTTGATGGGGACACACCTGGGTGTGTCTCTGTCCATCTGACAGGTAGATCCAGCTGGGCAGGTGAGGTCCTGGCAGGTCATCTTGATGGGGACACACCTGGGCGTGTCTCCCTCCATCAGACAGGTGGACCCAGGTGGACAGGTGAGGTCCTGGCAGGTCAATGTGACAGGGACACACCTGGGGGTCGATTTGACCATCTTACAGGTAGATCCCGGTGGACAGGTGAGGTCCTGGCAGGTCAATTTGATGGGGACACACCTGGGCGTGTCTCTGTCCATCTGACAGGTGGACCCAGGTGGGCAGGTGAGGTCCTGGCAGGATGGACCTTTGGAGACACACCTGGGTGTGGTTCCATCCATCTTGCAGGTAGATCCATGTGGACAGGTGAGGTCCTGGCAGGTCAATTTGATGGGGACGCACCTGGGCGTGGCTCCATCCATCCTACAGGTGGACCCAGGTGGGCAGGTGAGGTCCTGGCAGGTCAGTGCCATGGGGACACACCTGGGCGTCGATTTTTCCATTCTACAGGTAGCTCCAGGTGGGCAGGTGAGGTCCTGGCAGGTCAATTTGATGGGGACACACCTGGGGGTCGATTTGTCCATCTTACAGGTAGATCCAGGTGGACAGGTGAGGTCCTGGCAGGATGGACCTTTGGGGACACACCTGGGCGTGGCTCCGTCCATCCTACAGGTGGACCCAGGTGGACAGGTGAGGTCCTGACAGGTCAATGCCATGGGGACACACCTGGGCGTGGCTCCATCCATCTGACAGGTAGATCCAGGTGGACAGGTGAGGTCCTGGCAGGATGGACCTTTGGGGACACACCTGGGCGTGGCTCCATCCATCCTACAGGTGGACCCAGGTGGGCAGGTGAGGTCCTGGCAGGTCAATGTGACAGGGATACACCTGGGGGTCGATTTATCCATTCTACAGGTAGATCCAGGTGGACAGGTGAGGTCCTGGCAGGATGGACCTTTGGGGACACACCTGGGCATGGTTCTGTCCATCCTACAGGTGGACCCAGGTGGGCAGGTGAGGTCCTGGCAGGTCAATTTGATGGGGACACACCGGGGTGTGGTTCCGTCCATCCTACAGGTGGACCCAGGTGGGCAGGTGAGGTCCTGGCAGGTCAATTTGACAGGGACACACCTGGGCGTGGCTCCGTCCATCTTACAGGTGGATCCAGGTGGACAGGTGAGGTCCTGGCAGGTCAGTGCCATGGGGACACACCTGGGCGTGGCTCCATCCATCTGACAGGTGGACCCAGGTGGGCAGGTGAGGTCCTGGCAGGTCAATGCCATGGGGACACACCTGGGCGTGGTTCTGTCCATCCTACAGGTGGACCCAGGTGGACAGGTGAGGTCCTGGCAGGTCAATTTGATGGGGACACACCTGGGCGTGGTTCTGTCCATCCTACAGGTGGACCCAGGTGGACAGGTGAGGTCCTGGCAGGTCAATTTGATGGGGACACACCTGGGCGTGGCTCTGTCCATCTGACAGGTGGACCCAGGTGGACAGGTGAGGTCCTGGCAGGTCAATTTGATGGGGACACACCTGGGCGTGTCTCTGTCCATTCTACAGGTAGACCCAGGTGGGCAGGTGAGGTCCTGGCAGGTCAATTTGATGGGGACACACCTGGGTGTGTCTCTGTCCATCTGACAGGTAGATCCAGCTGGGCAGGTGAGGTCCTGGCAGGTCAATGTGACGGGGACACACCTGGGCGTGTCTCCCTCCATCAGACAGGTGGACCCAGGTGGACAGGTGAGGTCCTGGCAGGTCAGTTTGATGGGGACACACCTGGGCGTGTCTCTGTCCATCTGACAGGTGGACCCAGGTGGGCAGGTGAGGTCCTGGCAGGATGGACCTTTGGAGACACACCTGGGTGTGGTTCCATCCATCTTGCAGGTAGATCCATGTGGACAGGTGAGGTCCTGGCAGGTCAATTTGATGGGGACGCACCTGGGCGTGGCTCCATCCATCCTACAGGTGGACCCAGGTGGGCAGGTGAGGTCCTGGCAGGTCAGTGCCACTGGGACACACCTGGGGATCGATTTGTCCATCTGACAGGTAGATCCCGGTGGGCAGGTGAGGTCCTGGCAGGTCAATTTGATGGGGACACACCTGGGCGTGGCTCCGTCCATCCTACAGGTGGATCCAGGTGGACAGGTGAGGTCCTGGCAGGATGGACCTTTGGGGACACACCTGGGCGTGGCTCCATCCATTCTACAGGTGGATCCGGGTGGGCAGGTGAGGTCCTGGCAGGTCAATTTGATGGGGACACACCTGGGCGTGGCTCCATCCATCCTACAGGTGGACCCAGGTGGGCAGGTGAGGTCCTGGCAGGTCAGTGCCATGGGGACACACCTGGGGGTCGATTTATCCATTCTACAGGTGGACCCAGGTGGGCAGGTGAGGTCCTGGCAGGTCAATTTGATGGGGACACACCTGGGCGTGGCTCCGTCCATCTGACAGGTGGATCCAGGTGGGCAGGTGAGGTCCTGGCAGGTCATCTTGATGGGGACACACCTGGGCGTGGCTCCGTCCATCTGACAGGTGGATCCAGGTGGGCAGGTGAGGTCCTGGCAGGTCATCTTGATGGGGACACACCTGGGCGTGGCTCCGTCCATCTGACAGGTGGATCCAGGTGGACAGGTGAGGTCCTGGCAGGATGGACCTTTGGGGACACACCTGGGCGTGGCTCCGTCCATCCTGCAGGTGGACCCAGGTGGGCAGGTGAGGTCCTGGCAGGATGGACCTTTGGGGACACACCTGGGCGTGGCTCCATCCATTCTACAGGTGGACCCAGGTGGACACCGGCCACCGTCGCACGAGGCCACCTTGGGGACACACCTGGGCCAGCCCTGCAGCACCCGGCAGGTGGCGCCGGGCTCGCAGGTGACGTCGGAGCAGGACAGGGCGGGGACAGCGCGGACCTTCCGCAGGGGATGGACACACCGTGGCCACCCGGCGGTCATCTGGCACTGGGTTCCTTGTGGACAGTGGAGGTCACCACAGGAAGGTCTCCTGATGGACGTTTTGGTGGGGACACACTGGGGATGACCACTGACCATCCGGCACGTGGTGTCCTTGGAGCACTGGACATCCCGGCAGGATGGAGAGTGGTGGACACACTGCGGCCACCCATCGGTCATCTGGCATTGGGTTCCTTGGGGACAGTGGAGGTCACCGCAGGAAGGTCTCCTGATGGACGTCTTGGTCTGGACACACTGGGGATGACCACTGACCATCTGGCACCTGGTGTCCTTGGAGCACTGGACATCAAGACACGACGGTGGGTGATGGACACACCGCGGCCACCCATCGGTCATCTTACACATGGTGCCCTGGGGACAGTGGAGGTCACTGCAGGAAGGTCTTCTGATGGACGTCTTGGTGGAGACACACTGGGGGTGACCACTGACCATGTGACACGAGGTGTCCTTGGGACAGTGGAGGTCACTGCAGGAAGATCTCCTCGGGGTCAGTTTGGTGTGGACACACTTTGGCCACCCACTGACCATCTGGCACCTGGTGTCCTTGGAGCACTGGACATCCCGGCAGGATGGAGAGCGGTGGACACACTGCGGCCACCCATTGGTCATCTTGCATGTCATTCCTTGGGGACAGTGGAGGTCACTGCAAGAAGGTCTCCTGATGGACGTCTTGGTGGGGACACACCATGGCCACCCACTGACCATCCGGCACATCATCCCCTTAGAGCACTGGACATCAAGACACGACGGTGGGTGATGGAAACACTGCGGCCACCCATCGGTCATCTGGCATTGGGTTCCTTGTGGACAGTGGAGGTCACCGCAGGAAGGTCTCCTGATGGACGTCTTGGTGGGGACACACCGTGGCCACCCTCTGACCATGTGGCACGAGGTGTCCTTGGAGCACTGGACATCATGGCAGGATGGAGAGTGATGGACACACTGTGGCCACCCATCGGTCATCTGGCATTGGGTTCCTTGGGGACAGTGGAGGTCACCACAGGAAGGTCTCCTGATGGACGTCTTGGTGGAGACACACCGTGGCCACCCACTGACCATCTGGCACGTGGAGCCCTTCTGACAATGGACATCCCGGCAGGACGGAGAGTGGTGGACACACTGTGGCCACCCATCGGTCATCTGGCATGTCATTCCTTGGGGACAGTGGAGGTCACCGCAGGAAGGTCTCCTGATGGACGTCTTGGTGGGGACACACCGTGGCCACCCACTGACCATGTGACACGAGGTGTCCTTGGAGCACTGGACATCGAGGCACGACGGTGGGTGATGGACACACTGCGGCCACCCATCGGTCATCTGGCACTGGGTTCCTTGTGGACAGTGGAGGTCACTACAGGAAGGTCTCCTGATGGACGTCTTGGTGGGGACACACTTTGGCGACCCACTGACCATCTGGCACGTGGAGCCCTTCTGGCACTGGACATCCCAGCAGGATGGAGAGTGGTGGACACACTGTGGCCACCCATCGGTCACCTTGCATGTCATTCCTTGGGGACAGTGGAGGTCACTGCAGGAAGGTCTCCTGATGGACGTCTTGGTGGAGACACACTGGGGATGACCACTGACCATGTGGCACGAGGTGTCCTTGGGACAGTGGAGGTCACCGCAGGAAGGTCTCCTCGGGGTCAGTTTGGTGTGGACACACTTTGGCCACCCACTGACCATCTGGCACCTGGTGTCCTTGGAGCACTGGACATCGAGGCACGACGGTGGGTGATGGACACACTGCGGCCACCCATCGGTCATCTTGCATGTCATTTCTTGGGGACAGTGGAGGTCACCGCAGGAAGGTCTCCTGATGGACGTCTTGGTGGGGACACACCGTGGCCACCCACTGACCATGTGGCACCTGGTGTCCTTCTGGCACTGGACATCCTGGCAGGACGGAGAGTGGTGGACGCACTGCGGCCACCCATCGGTCATCTTACACGTGGTGCCCTGGGGACAGTGGAGGTCACTGCAGGAAGGTCTTCTGATGGACGTCTTGGTGGAGACACACTGGGGATGACCACTGACCATGTGACACGAGGTGTCCTTTGCACAGTGGAGGTCACTGCAGGAAGGTCTCCTGATGGACATCTTGGTGGGGACACACCGTGGCCACCCTCTGACCATCTGGCACATGGTGTCCTTCTGGCACTGGACATCCTGACATGTTGGAGAGTGGTGGACACACTGCGGCCACCCATCGGTCATCTGGCACTGGGTTCCTTGGGGACAGTGGAGGTCAGTGCAGGAAGGTCTCCTGATGGACGTCTTGGTGGGGACACACCGTGGCCACCCACTGACCATCTGGCACCTGGAGCCCTTCTGGCACTGGACATCAAGACATGTTGGAGAGTGGTGGACACAGTGCGGCCACCCATCGGTCATCTTACACGTGGTGCCCTGGGGACAGTGGAGGTCACTGCAGGAAGGTCTCCTGATGGACGTCTTGGTGGGGATACACCTTGGCCACCCACTGACCATCCGGCACGTGGTGTCCTTTTGGCACTGGACATCCTGGCAGGATGGAGAGTGGTGGACACACTGCGGCCACCCATCGGTCATCTTACACGTGGTGCCCTGTGGACAGTGGAGGTCACTGCAGGAAGGTCTTCTGATGGACGTCTTGGTGGAGACACACTGGGGATGACCACTGACCATGTGACACGAGGTGTCCTTGGGACAGTGGAGGTCACTGCAGGAAGATCTCCTCGGGGTCAGTTTGGTGTGGACACACTTTGGCCACCCACTGACCATCTGGCACCTGGTGTCCTTGGAGCACTGGACATCCCGGCAGGATGGAGAGCGGTGGACACACTGCGGCCACCCATCGGTCATCTTGCATGTCATTCCTTGGGGACAGTGGAGGTCACTGCAGGAAGGTCTCCTGATGGACGTCTTGGTGGGGACACACCGTGGCCACCCACTGACCATCTGGCACCTGGAGCCCTTCTGACAATGGACATCCCGGCAGGACGGAGAGTGGTGGACACACTGCGGCCACCCATCGGTCATCTGGCATTGGGTTCCTTGGGGACAGTGGAGGTCACTGCAGGAAGGTCTCCTGATGGACGTCTTGGTGGGGACACACCGTGGCCACCCTCTGACCATCTGGCACGTGGTGTCCTTCTGGCACTGGACATCCTGACATGTTGGAGAGTGGTGGACACACTGCGGCCACCCATTGGTCATCTTACACGTGGTGTCCTTGGGACAGTGGAGGTCACTGCAGGAAGGTCTCCTGATGGACGTCTTGGTGGGGACACACTGGGGATGACCACTGACCATGTGACACGAGGTGTCCTTGGGACAGTGGAGGTCACGGCAGGAAGGTCTCCTGATGGACGTCTTGGTGGGGACACACCGTGGCCACCCTCTGACCATCTGGCACATGGTGTCCTTGGAGCACTGGACATCGAGACATGTCGGTGGGTGATGGACACACTGCGGCCACCCATTGGTCATCTTGCATGTCATTTCTTGGGGACAGTGGAGGTCACCGCAGGAAGGTCTCCTGATGGACGTCTTGGTGGGGACACACCGTGGCCACCCACTGACCATGTGGCACCTGGTGTCCTTCTGGCACTGGACATCCTGGCAGGACGGAGAGTGGTGGACACACTGCGGCCACCCATCGGTCATCTTACATGTGGTGCCCTGGGGACAGTGGAGGTCACTGCAGGAAGGTCTCCTGATGGACGTCTTGGTGGGGACACACTGGGGATGACCACTGACCATGTGACACGAGGTGTCCTTTGCACAGTGGAGGTCACTGCAGGAAGGTCTCCTGATGGACGTCTTGGTGGGGACACACCTTGGCCACCCACTGACCATCTGGCACATGGTGTCCTTCTGGCACTGGACATCCTGACATGTTGGAGAGTGGTGGACACACTGCGGCCACCCATCGGTCATCTTACACGTGGTGCCCTGGGGACAGTGGAGGTCACCGCAGGAAGGTCTCCTGATGGATGTCTTGGTGGGGACACACCGTGGCCACCCTCTGACCATGTGGCACGTGGAGCCCTTCTGACAATGGACATCCCGGCAGGACGGAGAGCGGTGGACACACTGCGGCCACCCATCGGTCATCTGGCACTGGGTTCCTTGTGGACAGTGGAGGTCACTGCAGGAAGGTCTCCTGATGGACGTCTTGGTGGGGACACACCTTGGCCACCCACTGACCATCCGGCACGTGGTGTCCTTCTGGCACTGGACATCCTGGCAGGATGGAGAGTGGTGGACACACTGCGGCCACCCATCGGTCATCTTACACGTGGTGCCCTGGGGACAGTGGAGGTCACTGCAGGAAGGTCTCCTGATGGACGTCTTGGTGGAGACACACTGGGGGTGACCACTGACCATGTGGCACGAGGTATCCTTGGGACAGTGGAGGTCACTGCAGGAAGATCTCCTCGGGGTCAGTTTGGTGTGGACACACTTTGGCCACCCACTGACCATCTGGCACCTGGTGTCCTTGGAGCACTGGACATCCCGGCAGGATGGAGAGCGGTGGACACACTGCGGCCACCCATCGGTCATCTTGCATGTCATTCCTTGGGGACAGTGGAGGTCACTGCAAGAAGGTCTCCTGATGGACGTCTTGGTGTGAACACACTTTGGCCACCCACTGACCATCTGGCACGTGGTGTCCTTGAAGCACTGGACATCGAGACATGACGGTTGGTGGTGGACACACTGCGGCCACCCATCGCTCATCTGGCACTGGGTTCCTTGTGGACAGTGGAGGTCACGGCAGGAAGGTCTCCTGATGGACGTCTTGGATGGGACACACTGGGGGTGACCACTGACCATGTGACACGAGGTGTCCTTGAGCACTGGACATCCTGGCATGATGGTTGGTCATGGACACACTGTGGCCACCCATCGGTCATCTTGCATGTCATTCCTTGTGGACAGTGGAGGTCACTGCACGAAGGTCTCCTGATGGACGTCTTGGTGGGGACACACTGGGGATGACCACTGACCATGTGACACGAGGTGTCCTTGGGACAGTGGAGGTCACGGCAGGAAGGTCTCCTCGGGGTCAGTTTGGTGTGGACACACTTTGGCCACCCACTGACCATCTGGCACGTGGTGTCCTTGGAGCACTGGACATCGAGGCACGACGGTGGGTGATGGACACACTGCGGCCACCCACCGGTCATCTTGCATGTCATTCCTTGGGGACAGTGGAGGTCACCGCAGGAAGGTCTCCTGATGGACGTCTTGGTGGGGACACACCGTGGCCACCCTCTGACCATGTGGCACGAGGTGTCCTTGGAGCACTGGACATCGAGACACGACGGTGGGTGATGGACACACTGCGGCCACCCATCGGTCATCTGGCATTGGGTTCCTTGGGGACAGTGGAGGTCACTGCAGGAAGGTCTCCTGATGGACGTCTTGGTGGGGACACACTGGGGGTGACCACTGACCATGTGACACGAGGTGTCCTTGGGACAGTGGAGGTCACCGCAGGAAGGTCTCCTGATGGACGTCTTGGTGTGGACACACCTTGGCCACCCACTGACCATGTGACACGTGGTGTCCTTGGAGCACTGGACATCAAGACACGACGGTGGGTGATGGACACACTGCGGCCACCCATCGGTCATCTGGCATTGGGTTCCTTGGGGACAGTGGAGGTCACTGCAGGAAGGTCTCCTGATGGACGTCTTGGTGGGGACACACTGGGGATGACCACTGACCATGTGACACGAGGTGTCCTTGGGACAGTGGAGGTCACTGCAGGAAGATCTCCTGATGGACGTCTTGGTGGGCACACACCTTGGCCACCCGTTGATCATGTGACAGGTGCTGTCCTTCTGGCAGTGGACATCATGACAGTATGGCCAGTTGTGGACACATTTTGGTTGGCCGCTGACCACGTGACACGAGGAGCCCTCGGGACACCGGATGTCCTGGCAGGTGGGTGGGTGATGGACACACCGGGGTTGGTTGTCCACCATGCGACACGTCGTGTCCTTGGGACAACGGACATCGTGGCAGGATGGTGGCCTTGGGGACACCTTGGTGTGGACACAGCGTGGCCACCCATCGATCATCTGGCACGAAGTGTCCTTGGGACACTGGAGGTCAGCACAAGATGGACTCCTGGTGGACACCTTGGTGTGGACACAGCGTGGCCACCCATCGATCATCTGGCACGAAGTGTCCTTGGGACACTGGAGGTCAGCACAAGATGGACTCCTGGTGGACACCTTGGTGTGGACACAGCGTGGCCACCCATCGATCATCTGGCACGAGGTGTCCTTGGGACAGTGGACATCCTGGCAGGACGGTGGATGATGGACACAGCGGGGTTGACCATTGGTCATCTGGCACGAGGTGTCCTTGGGACACTGGAGGTCAGCACAAGATGGACTCCTGGTGGACACCTTGGTGTGGACACAGCGTGGCCACCCATCGATCATCTGGCACGAGGTGTCCTTGGGACACTGGAGGTCACTGCAGGATGGTGACCTTGGGGACACCTTGGTGTGGACACAGCGTGGCCACCCATCGATCATCTGACACACGGTGTCCTTCTGGCACCGGACGTTGTGACACGATGGCCGGTTGTGGACACACTGAGGGTGACCACTGGTCATCTGGCATGAGGTGTCCTTGGGACACTGGAGGTCGGCACAAGATGGACTCCTGATGGACACCTTGGTGTGGACACAGCGGGGTTGACCATTGGTCATCTGGCACGAGGTGTCCTTGGGACAGTGGAGGTCAGCACAAGATGGACTCCTGATGGACACCTTGGTGTGGACACAGCGTGGCCACCCATCGATCATCTGACACGCGGTGTCCTTCTGGCACCGGACGTTGTGACACGATGGCCGGTTGTGGACACACTGAGGGTGACCACTGGTCATCTGGCACGAGGTGTCCTTGGGACACTGGAGGTCAGCACAAGATGGACTCCTGGTGGACACCTTGGTGTGGACACAGCGTGGCCACCCATCGATCATCTGGCACGAGGTGTCCTTGGGACACTGGAGGTCACTGCAGCTTGGTGGCCTTGGGGACACCTTGGTGTGGACACAGCGTGGCCACCCATCGATCATCTGGCACGAGGTGTCCTTGGGACACTGGACATCCTGGCAGGACGGCGGGTGATGGACACAGCGGGGTTGACCATTGGTCATCTGGCACGAGGTGTCCTTGGGACACTGGAGGTCACTGCAGCTTGGTGGCCTTGGGGACACCTTGGTGTGGACACAGCGTGGCCACCCATCGATCATCTGACACGAGGTGTCCTTCTGGCACCGGACGTTGTGACACGATGGCCGGTTGTGGACACACTGAGGGTGACCACTGGTCATCTGGCAGGAGGTGTCCTTGGGACACTGGAGGTCAGCACAAGATGGACTCCTGGTGGACACCTTGGTGTGGACACAGCGGGGTTGACCATTGGTCATCTGGCACGCGGTGTCCTTGGGACACTGGAGGTCACTGCAGGATGGTGGCCTTGGAGACACCTTGGTGTGGACACAGCGTGGCCACCCATCGATCATCTGGCACGAGGTGTCCTTGGGACACTGGAGGTCAGCACAAGATGGACTCCTGGTGGACACCTTGGTGTGGACACAGCGTGGCCACCCATCGATCATCTGGCACGAGGTGTCCTTGGGACACTGGAGGTCACTGCAACTTGGTGGCCTTGGGGACACCTTGGTGTGGACACAGCGTGGCCACCCATCGATCATCTGACAGGAGGCGTCCTTGGGACACTGGAGGTCAGCACAAGATGGACTCCTGGTGGACACCTTGGTGTGGACACAGCGTGGCCACCCATTGATCATCTGGCACGAGGTGTCCTTCTGGCACCGGACGTTGTGACACGATGGCCGGTTGTGGACACACTGAGGGTGACCACTGGTCATCTGGCACGAGGTGTCCTTGGGACACTGGAGGTCACTGCAGGATGGTGGCCTTGGAGACACCTTGGTGTGGACACAGCGGGGTTGACCATTGGTCATCTGGCACGAGGTGTCCTTGGGACATTGGACATCCTGGCAGGACGGTGGGTGATGGACACAGCGGGGTTGACCATCGGTCATCTGGCACGAGGTGTCCTTGGGACACTGGAGGTCACTGCAGCTTGGTAGCCTTGGAGACACCTTGGTGTGGACACAGCGTGGCCACCCATCGATCATCTGACACGAGGTGTCCTTCTGGCACCGGACGTTGTGACACGATGGCCGGTTGTGGACACACTGAGGGTGACCACTGGTCATCTGGCACGAGGTGTCCTTGGGACACTGGAGGTCGGCACAAGATGGACTCCTGATGGACACCTTGGTGTGGACACAGCGGGGTTGACCATTGGTCATCTGGCACGAGGTGTCCCTGGGACACTGGAGGTCACTGCAGGATGGTGGCCTTGGAGACACCTTGGTGTGGACACAGCGTGGCCACCCATCGATCATCTGGCACGCGGTGTCCTTGGGACACTGGAGGTCAGCACAAGATGGACTCCTGGTGGACACCTTGGTGTGGACACAGCGGGGTTGACCATTGGTCATCTGACACGCCGTGTCCTTGGGACAGTGGAGGTCGGCACAAGATGGACTCCTGATGGACACCTTGGTGTGGACACAGCGTGGCCACCCATCTATCATCTGGCAGGAGGTGTCCTTGGGACAGTGGAGGTCACTGCAGCTTGGTGGCCTTGGAGACACCTTGGTGTGGACACAGCGTGGCCACCCATCGATCATCTGGCACGAGGTGTCCTTGGGACAGTGGACATCCTGGCAGGACGGCTGGTGATGGACACATCGGGGTTGACCATTGGTCATTTGGCACGAGGTGTCCTTGGGACACTGGAGGTCACTGCAGGATGGTGGCCTTGGAGACACCTTGGTGTGGACACAGCGTGGCCACCCATCGATCATCTGGCACGAGGTGTCCTTCTGGCACCGGACGTTGTGACACGATGGCCGGTTGTGGACACACTGAGGGTGACCACTGGTCATCTGGCATGAGGTGTCCTTGGGACACTGGAGGTCGGCACAAGATGGACTCCTGAAGGACACCTTGGTGTGGACACAGCGGGGTTGACCATTGGTCATTTGGCACGCGGTGTCCTTGGGACACTGGAGGTCACTGCAGGATGGTGGCCTTGGAGACACCTTGGTGTGGCCACAGCGTGGCCACCCATCCATCATCTGGCACCAGGTGTCCTTGGGACAGTGGACATCCTGGCAGGACGGTGGGTGATGGACACAGCGGGGTTGACCATTGGTCATCTGGCACGAGGTGTCCTTGGGACACTGGAGGTCAGCACAAGATGGACTCCTGATGGACACCTTGGTGGGGACACAGCGGGGTTGACCATTGGTCATCTGGCACGCGGTCTCCTTGGGACACTGGAGGTCACTGCAGCTTGGTGGCCTTGGGGACACCTTGGTGTGGACACAGCGTGGCCACCCATCGATCATCTGACACGCGGTGTCCTTGGGACAGTGGACATCCTGGCAGGACGGCCGGTGATGGACACATCGGGGTTGACCACTGGTCATCTGGCACGAGGGTGTCCTTGGGACACTGGAGGTCACTGCAGCTTGGTGGCCTTGGGGACACCTTGGTGTGGACACAGCGTGGCCACCCATCGATCATCTGGCACGAGGTGTCCTTGGGACAGTGGACATCCTGGCAGGACGGTGGGTGATGGACACAGCGGGGTTGACCATTGGTCATCTGGCACGAGGTGTCCTTGGGACACTGGAGGTCAGCACAAGATGGACTCCTGGTGGACACCTTGGTGTGGACACAGCGTGGCCACCCATCGATCATCTGGCAGGAGGTGTCCTTGGGACACTGGAGGTCACTGCAGCTCGGTGGCCTCGGGGCCACCTCGGTGGGGACGCACCGGGGCCACCCCTGGCTGACGTCACACGCGGTTCCTCGGGGACATCGTGGACACGGCACGCTCCGGCCGTGACGCCGGACACAG
>NW_027100039.1:270105-367045 GCF_031753505.1 Anomalospiza imberbis
GGGGGTTTGGGGGAAATTTGGGGAAATTTGGGGGATTTTGGGGGAATTTTGGGGGAAATTTGGGGGATTTTGGGGAAATTTGGGGGATTTGGGGGAAATTTGAGGGAATTTTGGGGAGAATTGGGGGAAATTTGGGGGATTTTTGGGGGAGAGTTGGGGGAAATTTGGGGGATTTTGGGGGATTTTGAGGAAATTTGGGGGAAATTTGGGGAGATTTAGGGGGAATTCAGGGGATTTTGGGGAAATTTGGGGGGAAATTTGGGGGATTTTGGGGAGATTTGGGGGGAAATTGGGGGGATTTTGGGGGATTTTGGGGGATTTTGGGGAGATTTTGGGGAGATTTGGGTGATTTTGGGGGAAATTTGGGGGAAATTTGGGGAAATTTGGGGGATTTGGGGGAAATTTGGGAGAAATGTGGGGGATTTGGGGGAAATTTGGGGGATTTTGGGGGAGATTTGGGGGAAATTCGGGGGAATTTTGGGGGATTTTGGGGGAAATTAGGGGGAATTTGGGGAGATTTTGGGGAAATTCGGGGGAATTTGGGGGAAATTTGGGGGATTTTGGGGGGAAATTTGGGGGATTTGGGGGAAATTTGGGGGATTTGGGGGAAATTCGGGGAAAATTTGGGGGATTTTGGGGAAATTCGGGGGAAATTCGGGGGATTTTGGGGAAAATTTGGGGGAAATTTGGGGAGATTTGGGGAAATTTGGGGGATTTTGGGGAGATTTTGGGGGGATATTTGGGGGAAATTCGGGGGATTTTGTGGAGATTTGGGGGATTTTGGGGGGATTTTGGTGAAATTTAGGGGATTTTGGGGAAATTTGGGGGATTTTGGGGGATTTTGGGGAGATTTTGGGGAGATTTGGGGGATTTTGGGGGGGATTTTGGGGGAAATTCGGGGATTTTGGGGCAATTGGGGGAAATTTGGGGGATTTTGGGGGGATTCGGGGGAAATTTGGGGGATTTTGGGGAAATTTGGGGGAAATTTGGGGAGATTTGGGGAAATTTGGGGGATTTTGGGGAGATTTTGGGGGATATTTGGGGGAAATTCGGGGGATTTTGGGCAGATTTGGGGGATTTTGGGGGAAATTCGAGGGATTTTGGGGAGATTTGGGGGAAATTTGGGGGATTTTGGGGAGATTTTGGGGAAATTCGGGGATTTTGGGGAAATTTGGAGGAATTTGGGGGAAATTTGGGGGATTTTGGGGGAAATTCGGGGGATTTGGGGGAAATTCGGGAGCTTTTGGGGGAAATTTGGGGGGGTTTGGGGAGGTTTGGGGATTTGGGGGAAAAATTTGGTGAAATTTGGGGGTTTTGGGGGAAATTCGGGGGAATTTTGGGGGATTTTGGGGGATTTGGGGGAAATTCGGGGGAATTTGGGGGAATTTTGGGGGGAATTCCGGGGATTTTGGGGAAAATTTGGGGGATTTGGGGGGAAATTTGGGGGATTTTGGGGAGATTTGGGGAAAATTTTGGTGAATGTGGGGGGTTTGGGGGGAATTTGGAGGATTTGGGGGGAAATTTTGGGGATTTTGGGGGGATTTGGGGATTTGGGGGAATTCGGGGGAAATTTGGGGGATTTTGGGGAAATTTGGGGGAAATTTGGGGGATTTTGGGGGAAATTCGGGGGATTTTGGGGAAAATTTTGGGGGATTTGGGGGAAATTCGGGGGATTTTTGGGGGTGGAATTTTGGGATTTTCGGGGTGGAATTTTGGCATTTTGGGGGTGGGATTTTGGCATTTTGGTGGTGGAATTTTGGGATTTTGGGGATTGGAATTTTGGGATTTGGGGGTGGGATTTTTGGGAATTTCGGGGGTGGAATTTTGGGATTTTGGGGTGGAATTTTGGGATTCTCGGGGTAGAATTTTTGGGATTTTGGGGTGGAATTTTGGCATTTCGGGGGTGGGTTTTTTGGGAATTTTTGGGATTTTGGGAATTCTGACCCCTCCCCCAGCTCGGCCCCACCCCGGTCGGATTTTGGGGGGCTCCGAGAGGGATTTTGGGGCGTCCTGAGTGGGATTTTTGGGGTGGAATTTTGGGATTTTGGGGGTGGAATTTTGGGATTTTGGGGTGGAATTTTGGGAATTTTGGGGATGGGATTTTTGGGAATTTTTGGGGTGGAATTTTGGGATTTTGGGGTGGAATTTTGGGATTTTGGGGTGGAATTTTGGCATTTCGGGGGTGGTTTTTTTTGGAATTTTTGGGATTTTGGGAATTCTGACCCCTCCCCCAGCCCGGCCCCACCCCGGGCGGATTTTGGGGGGCTCCGAGAGGGATTTTGGGGCGTCCTGAGTGGGATTTTGGGGTGGAATTTTGGGATTTTGGGGTGGAATTTTGACATTTCGGGGGTGGGTTTTTTGGAATTTCTGGGATTTTGGGAATTCTGACCCCTCCCCCAGCCCGGCCCCACCCCGGGCGGATTTTGGGGGGCTCCGAGAGGGATTTTGGGGCGTCCTGAGTGGGATTTTGGGGTGGAATTTTGGGATTTTGGGGGTGGGATTTTGGGATTTTGGGGTGGGATTTTTGGAATTTTTGGGGTGGGATTTTTGGGAATTTTGGGGTGGAATTTTGGGATTTTGGAGTGGAATTTTTGGGAATTTTGGGAGTGGGATTTTTGGGATTTTCGGGGTGGAATTTTGGCATTTTGGGGTGGAATTTTGGCATTTCGGGGGTGTTTTTTTTGGAATTTTTGGGATTTTGGGAATTCTGACCCCTCCCCCAGCCCGGCCCCACCCCGGGCGGATTTTGGGGGGCTCCGAGTGCCCCCCGGGGGCGCACGCGGGGCTCGTGCGGCTGTTCCAGTTTGACCAGTTCGTGTGCGGGGGGGCCCTGCTGAGCCCCCAGTGGGTGCTGAGCGCCGCCCACTGCCGGGCCAGGTCCGTACTGGGCAAACTGGGAGCACTGGGAGCCACTGGGAGGGGATCCGGGGGGACTGGGAGGGAACTGGGATGGACTGGTTTATACTGGGAGCACTGGGAGCGACTGGGAGGGGATCCGGGGGGACTGGAGGGGCTGGGAGGGAACTGGGGGGGACTGGGAGGGACTGGGAGGGAACTGGGATGGACTGGGATGGACTGGGAGGGAACTGGGATGGACTGGGAGGGAACTGGGAGGGGGTTGGAGGGGACTGGTTTATACTGGGATGGACTGGGATGGACTGGGAGGGAACTGGGAGCGGATATGGGAGGGACTGGGAGGGAACTGGGATGGACTGGGAGGGACTGGGAGGGACTGGGAGGGGATATGGAGGGACTGGGAGGGAACTGGGATGGACTGGGAGGGACTGGGAGGGACTGGGAGGGGATTGGGGGGGATTGGGGGGGACTGGTTTATACTGGGAGGGACTGGGAGGGACTGGGAGCGGATATGGGGGGACTGGTTTATACTGGAGGGACTGGGAGGGATTGGGGGGGACTGGGAGGGGATTTGGGGGGGACTGGTTTATACTGGGAGGGGACTGGGAGGGACTGGGAGGGGATTGGGGGGACTGGGAGGGACTGGGAGGGAACTGGGATGGACTGGGAGGGAACTGGGAGGGGATATGGGAGGGACTGGGAGGACTGGGAAGGAACTGGGATGGACTGGGAGGGACTGGGAGGGACTGGGAGGGGATTGGGGGGACTGGGAAGGGACTGGGAGGGAACTGGGATGGACTGGTTTATACTGGGAGGGAACTGGGAGGGGCTAGGAGGGGATTGGGGGGGACTGGTTTATACTGGAGGGACTGGGAGGGAACTGGGAGCGGATATGGGGGGACTGGTTTATACTGGGAGGGACTGGGAGGGGACTGGGGGGGACTGGGAGGGGTAAAAAGGGGATTAGAGGTTACTGGTTTATACTGGGGACACTGGGAGGGAACTGGGATGAACTGGAGAGAACTGGGAGGGGATTGGATGGACTGGGAGGGAACTGGGAGCGGATATGGGGGGACTGGTTTATACTGGGAGGGACTGGGATGGACTGGGAGGGGATTGGGGGGGACTGGGAGGGATATGGGAGGGACTGGGAGGGAACTGGGATGGAACTGGGAGGGACTGGGAGGGGATTGGGGGGGATTGGGGGGGACTGGTTTATACTGGGAGGGACTGGGAGGGAACTGGGAGGGGATTGGGGGGGACTGGTTCATACTGGGAGGGACTGGGAGGGAACTGGGAGGGAACTGGGAGCGGATATGGGAGGGACTGGTTTATACTGGGAGGGACTGGGAGGGGCTAGGAGGGGATTGGGGGGGACTGGTTTATACTGGGAGGGGACTGGGATGGACTGGGAGGGGCTAGGAGGGGATTGGGGGGACTGGTTTATACTGGGAGGGACTGGTTTATACTGGGAGGGACTGGTTTATACTGGGAGGGACTGGAGAGGCCTGGGAGGGGATTGGGAAGGAGTGGGAGGGGTAAAAAGGGAATTTGGGGATACTGGTTTATACTGGTTTGGAGATTGGGGTTACTGGGAGGGAACTGGGATGAACTGGGATGAACTGGGATGAACTGGGATGAACTGGGATGAACTGGGAATGACCTCCTGCCCCTCCCAGCCACATCCAGGTGAGTGCAGGTGTGGGGAATGACTGGGATAACTGGGATTTCTCTGGTTACTGGTTTGAACTGGTTTGAACTGGTTTGGACTGGGATGGACTGGTTTGAACTGGGATGGACTGGTCTGAACTGGTTTGAACTGGTCTGAACTGGTCTGAACTGGGAACAGCCACCTGCAGGTGCGCGCAGGTGAGCACAGGTGTGGGGAGTGACTGGGATTACTGGGATTTCTCTGGTTACTGGTTTGAACTGGTTTGAACTGGTTTGGACTGGGATGGACTGGTTTGAACTGGTCTGAACTGGTCTGAACTGGTCTGAACTGGGAACAGCCACCTGCAGGTGCGCGCAGGTGAGCGCAGGTGTGGGGAATGACTGGGATTACTGGGATTTCTCTGGTTACTGGTTTGAACTGGTCTGAACTGGTTTGAACTGGTTTGGACTGGGATGGACTGGTCCTGAACTGGTTTGAACTGGTCTGAACTGGTCTGAACTGGGAACAGCCACCTGCAGGTGCGCGCAGGTGAGCACAGCCTGGCGCAGGTGAGCGGCCACGAGCAGTTCGCCGCCGCCGTGGAGCTCGTGGTGCACCCGGACTTCGGCGAGGCCGCGGAGAATTCCCGAAACTCCCGAAACCCCGGGAATTTTTTCCGGGAATTTCCCCGGGAATTTTTCCGGGAATTTTTCCGGGAGTTTTCCCGGGAGTTTTCCCGGGAATTCCCGCGATTCCGGCCGCTCCCACGACCTGATGCTGCTGCGGGTGGAGCCGCCCTTCACCTGCGGGCCGCAGGTGAGGCCCCTCCCCCTGCCCCAGGCCCCGCCCAGCCCCGGCTCCACCTGCACCGTGATGGGCTGGGGGAGCACCAGCAGCCCCCAGGGTACGGACTGGTTTGGACTGGTTTGGACTGGGAGGGGCTGGAGGGACTGGGAGGGACTGGGAGGGACTGGGAGGGGATTGGGAGGGACTGGGAGGACTGGGAGGGGACTGGGAGGGACTGGGAGGGAACTGGGAGGGACTGGGAGGGACTGGGAGGGGACTGGGAGGGACTGGGAGGGACTGGGAGGGAAACTGGGAGGGACTGGTTTGGACTGGGATGGAACTGGGAGGGACTGGGAGGGACTGGGAGGGGATTGGGGGGAACTGGTTTATACTGGGAGGGGATTGGGGGGAACTGGAAGGGACTGGGAGGGGACTGGGAGGGACTGGGAGAGGATTGGAGGGGACTGGGGGCAACTGGTTTGGACTGGGAGGGAACTGGGAGGGAACTGGGAGGGACTGGGAGAGGATTGGGAGGGGACTGGGGGCAACTGGTTTGCACTGGGAGGGACTGGAGGGGATTGGAGGGAACTGGGAGGGAACTGGGAGGGGATTGGGGGGAACTGGAGGGAACTGGGAGGGGATTGGGGGGAACTGGTTTATACTGGTTTGTACTGGGAGGGAACTGGGAGGGGCTGGGATGGACTGGTTTAAACTGGTTTGTACTGGGAGGGCCCCAGGTGTGTCCCTGTCCCAGTGCCACCTGCCCCAGGTGTGTCCCGGGTGGTGCCACCTGTGCCAGGTGTGTCCCCAGCTGCCCCCAGGTGTCCCCCGGTGCCCCCAGGTGTGTCCCAGGTGGTGCCACCTGTCCCAGATGCCCCCAGGTGTGTCCCAGGTGCCCCCAGGTGTGTCCCAGGTGTCCCCAGGTGTGTCCCAGGTGTCCCCAGCTGTGTCCCAGGTGGTGCCACCTGTCCCAGGTGCCCCCAGGTGTCCCCAGCTGTGCCCCCAGGTGGTGCCACCTGTGCCAGGTGTGTCCCCAGGTGTGTCCCAGGTGCCCCTAGCTGTGTCCCCAGATGCCCCCAGGTGTCCCCCGGTGCCCCCAGGTGTGTCCCCAGGTGGTGCCACCTGTGCCAGGTGTGTCCCCAGGTGTGTCCCAGGTGGTGCCACCTGCCCCAGGTGCCCCCAGGTGTGTCCCAGGTGTGTCCCAGGTGGTGCCACCTGCCCCAGGTGCCCCAGGTGTGTCCCAGGTGTGTCCCAGGTGGTGCCACCTGTGCCAGGTGTGTCCCAGGTGTCCCCAGCTGTGTCCCTAGGTGTGTCCCTAGATAGTGCCACCTGTGCCAGGTGTCCCCAGGGGTCCCAGGTGTGTCCCAGGTGCCCCCAGGTGCCCCCAGGTGTGTCCCCAGGTGGTGCCACCTGTGCCAGGTGTGTCCCAGGTGCCCCCAGGTGCCCCCAGGTGCCCCCAGGTGTGTCCCCAGGTGGTGCCACCTGCCCCAGATGCCCCCAGGTGTGTCCCAGGTGTGTCCCGGGTGGTGCCACCCGTGCCAGGTGTGTCCCCAGGTGTCCCCAGGTGTGTCCCGGGTGGTGCCACCCGTGCCAGGTGTGTCCCCAGGTGTCCCCAGGTGTGTCCCTGGTGTCCCCAGGTGTGTCCCGGGTGTCCCCAGCTGTGTCCCAGGTGGTGCCACCTGTGCCAGGTGTGTCCCCAGGTGTGTCCCCAGGTGGTGCCACCTGTGCCAGGTGTCCCCAGGTGCCCCCAGGTGTGTCCCGGGTGTCCCCAGGTGTCCCCAGATGCCCCCAGGTGTCCCCAGGTGTCCCCCCAGGTGGTGCCACCTGTTGCAGGTGTCCCCAGGTGTGTCCCGGGTGTCCCCAGGTGTGTCCCAGGTGTCCCCAGGTGGTGCCACCTGTGCCAGGTGTCCCCAGGTGTCCCCAGGTGTGTCCCCAGGTGTGTCCAGGTGCCCCCAGGTGCCCCCAGTGCCCCCAGGTGTGTCCCAGGTGCCCCAGGTGTGTCCCCAGGTGGTGCCACCCGTGCCAGGTGTGTCCCAGGTGTCCCCCAGGTGTGTCCCCGGGTGTCCCCAGGTGTGCCCAGGTGTGCCCCAGGTGGTGCCACCTGTGCCAGGTGTGTCCCCAGGTGTGTCGCAGGTGCCCCTAGCTGTGTCCCCAGGTGTCCCCAGGTGTGTCCCAGGTGGTGCCACCTGTGCCAGGTGTCCCCAGGTGTGCCCCCAGGTGGTGCCACCCGTGCCAGGTGCGTGCGTGTCCCCAGAGTCGTACCCGGACGTGCCGCAGTGCCTCAATGTCACCGTGCTCGGGGACGGCGCCTGCGCCGACGCCTACGGGGCGCAGGTGACGCCGGGACATGCTAGTGCGCAGGTGTGCCCGAGGGCGGCAAGGACTCCTGCCAGGTGCGGCGCTGGCACCCGGGTCACCTGTGTCACCTGTGTCACCTTGTCACCTGTGTCACCTTGTCACCGGTGTCACCTTGTCACCTTGTTACATTGTCACCCGTGTCACCCGTGTCACCCGTGTCACCTGTGTCACCTGTGTCACCTGTGTCACCTGTGTGTCACCTTGTTACCTTGTCACATTGTCACCTGTGTCACCGTGTCACCTGTGTCACCCGTGTCACCTGTGTCACCTGTGTCACCTGTGTCACCTGTGTGTCACCTTGTTACCTTGTCACATTGTCACCTGTGTCACCGTGTCACCTGTGTCACCCGTGTCACCTGTGTCACCTGTGTCACCTTGTCACATTGTCACCTGTGTTATCTCTGTCACCTGAGTCACCTGTGTCACCATGTCACATTGTCACCTGTGTCACCTGTGTCACCTGAGTCACTTGTGTCACCTGTGTCACCTTGTTATCTCTGTCACATTGTCACCTGTGTCACCTTGTTACCTTGTCACATTGTCACCTGTGTCACCTGTGTCACCGTGTCACATTGTCACCTGTGTTATCTCTGTCACCTGAGTCACCTGTGTCACCTTGTCACATTGTCACCTGTGTCACCTGTGTCACCTGTCCTGTGTCACATTGTTACCTGTGTCACCTGTGTCACCTGTGTCACCTGTGTCACCGTGTCACATTGTCACCTGTGTCACCTGTGTCACCGTGTCACATTGTCACCTGTGTCACCTTGTTACCTGTCACCTGTGTCACCTGTGTCACCGTGTCACATTGTCACCTTGTCACCTGTGTCACCTTGTTACCTGTGTCACCTTGTCACCTGTGTCACCTGTGTTATCTCAGTCACCTGTGTCACCTGTGTTATCTCTGTCACCTTGTTACCTGTGTCACCTGTGTCACCTCTGTCACCTGTGTCACCTTGTCACATTGTCACCTGTGTCACCTTGTCACCTGTGTCACCTGTGTCACCTTGTCACCTTGTCACCTGTGTCACATTGTTACCTGTGTCACCTTGTCACATTGTCACCTGTGTCACCTGTGTCACCTTGTCACATTGTCACCTGTGTCACCTGTGTCACCTTGTCACATTGTCACCTGTGTCACCTTGTTACCTGTGTCACCTCTGTCACCTTGTCACATTGTCACATTGTCACCTGTGTCACCTGTGTCACCGGTGTCACCTGGGTCACCTGTGTCACCTTGTCAACTTGTCACCTGTGTTATCTCTGTCACCTGTGTCACCTGTGTTACCTCTTTCACCTGTGTCACCTTGTCACCTGTGTCACCTGTGTCACCTGCTGTCACCTCTGTCACCTCTGTCCTGTGTCACCGTGTCACATTGTCACCTTATCACCTGCGTCACCTGTGTTATCTCTGTCACCTTGTCACATTGTCACTTTGTCACCTGTGTCACCTGTGTCACCTGTGTCACCTGTATTATCTGTCACCTGTGTCACCTTGTCACCTCTGCCACATTATCACATTGTCACATTGTCACCTGTGTCACCTGTGTCACCTCTGTCACCTTGTTACATTGTCACCTGTGTCACCTGTATCAGCTGTGTCACCTTGTCACCTTGTTACATTGTCACCTGTGTCACCTCTGTCACCTTGTCACCTTGTCACCTTGTTGCATTGTCACCTGTGTCACCTGTGTCACCTGTCCTGTGTCACCTCTGTCACCTGTGTCACATTGTCACCTGTGTCACCTTGTTACCTGTGTAACCTGTGTCACCTGAGTCACCTGAGTCACCTGAGTCACCTGTCACATTGTCACCTTGTCACATTCACATTGTCACCTGTGTCACCTGTGTCACCTGTGTCACCGTGTCACCTGTGTTACCTTGTCACCTTGTCACATTGTCACCTGTGTCACCTGTGTCACCTTGTCACATTGTCACCTGTGTTATCTCAGTCACCTGTGTCACCTTGTCACATTGTCACCTGTGTCACCTGTGTCACCTGTGTCACCTGTGTCACCTGTGTCACATTGTCACATTGTCCACCTGTCACATTGTCATCTGTGTTATCTCTGTCACCTTGTCAACATTGTCACCTGTGTCACCTTGTCACCTCTGTCACCTTGTCACCTTGTCACCTGTGTCACCTGTGTCACCTGTGTCACCTGTGTCACCTTGTCACCTTGTCACCTGTGTTATCTGTGTCACCTGTGTCACCTGTGTCACCTTGTCACCTGTGTCACCATGTCACCTGTGTCACCTTGTCACCTGTGTCACCGTGTCACATTGTCCACCTGTGTCACCTGTGTCACCTGTGTCACCTGTGTCACCTGTGTCACCTTGTCACCTTGTCACATTGTCACCTTGTTACCTGTGTCACCTCCGTGTCACCTGTGTCACCTGTGTCACCTGTGTCACCTTGTCACCTGTGTTATCTGTGTCACCTGTGTCACCTGTGTCCCCGTCCCCTGGCCCTGTCCCCTCACCTGTCCCCAGTGCCACCCCAATGTCCCCTGTGTCCCCAGTGTCCCCAATGTCCCCAATGTCCCCAGGGTGTCCCCAGGGTGACTCCGGGGTTCCCCAATGTCCCCAGGGTGTCCCAAAGTCCCCTGAGTGTCCCCTGAGTGTCCCCTGTGTCCCCAGGGTGACTCCGGGGGTCCCCAGGGTGTCCCCAATGTCCCCTGAGTATCCCCAATGTCCCCAATGTCCCCAGGGTGTCCCCAATGTCCCCAATGTCCCCAATGTCCCCAGGGTGTCCCCAATGTCCCCAATGTCCCCAATGTCCCCAGGGTGTCCCCAATGTCCCCTGTGTCCCCAGGGTGTCCCCTGGATGTCCCCTGAGTGTCCCCAGTGTCCCCTGTGTCCCCAGGGTGACTCCGGGGGTCCCCAATGTCCCCAATGTCCCCTGAGTGTCCCCAATGTCCCCAGGATGTCCCCAGGGTGTCCCCAGGGTGTCCCCTGAGTGTCCCCTGTGTCCCCAGGGTGTCCCCAGGGTGACTCCGGGGGTCCCCAGGGTGTCCCCAATGTCCCCAGTGTCCCCTGTGTCCCCAGGGTGACTCCGGCGGTCCCCAAGGTGTCCCCAGGGTGTCCCCAATGTCCCCAGGGTGTCCCCAGGGTGTCCCCAATGTCCCCAGGGTGTCCCCAATGTCCCCAATGTCCCCTGAGTGTCCCCAATGTCCCCTGAGTGTCCCCTGTGTCCCCAGGGTGACTCCGGGGGTCCCCAATGTCCCCAATGTCCCCAGGGTGTCCCCAATGTCCCCTGAGTGTCCCCAATGTCCCCCAATGTCCCCAATGTCCCCTGAGTGTCCCCTGAGTGTCCCCTGTGTCCCCAGGGTGTCCCCAGGGTGTCCCCAGGGGGTCCCCAGGGTGTCCCCTGAGTGTCCCCAATGTCCCCAATGTCCCCAGGGTGTCCCCAATGTCCCCAATGTCCCCTGTGTCCCCAATGTCCCCAATGTCCCCTGAGTGTCCCCCGTGTCCCCAGGGTGACTCCGGGGGTCCCCTGAGTGTCCCCTGAGTGTCCCCTGTGTCCCCTGTGTCCCCAATGTCCCCAGGGTGACTCCGGGGGTCCCCAGGGTGTCCCCAGGGTGTCCCCAATGTCCCCAATGTCCCCAGGGGGTCCCCAATGCCCCCTGAGTGTCCCCAATGTCCCCAATGTCCCCAGGGTGTCCCCTGAGTGTCCCCTGTGTCCCCAGGGTGTCCCCAGGGTGTCCCCTGAGTGTCCCCAATGTCCCCAATGTCCCCAGGGTGTCCCCAGGGTGTCCCCTGAGTGTCCCCCGTGTCCGCAGGGTGACTCTGGGGGTCCCCAATGTCCCCAATGTCCCCAGGGTGACTCCGGCGGTCCCCTGCTGTGCCGGGGCCAGCTCCAGGCCGTGGTGTCCTGGGGCCAGCACCCCTGCGGTCAGCCCGGCCGGCCGGGGGTCTACGCCCGCGTCCTGCCCGCGCTGGCCTGGATCCGAGCGGTCATCGGGGCGTCCGGAGTGACCGCGGACCCCTCCTGTGACCCCGAGTGACCACTGACCCCTCCTGTGACCCCGAGTGACCGCTGACCGCCCAGAGTGACCACTGACCCCTCCTGTGACCCCTGGAGTGACCACTGACCACCCGGAGTGACCACTGACAGCCCAGAGTGACCACTGACAGCCCGGAGTGACCACTGACCCCTCCTGTGACCACTGAACCCTCCTGTGACCACTGAACCCCCGCAGTGACCGCGGACCCCTCCTGTGACCCCGAGTGACCACTGAACCCCCGGAGTGACCACTGACAGCCCAGAGTGACCACTGAACCCTCCTGTGACCGCTGACCCCTCCTGTGACCCCGAGTGACCGCTGACTGCCCGGAGTGACCACTGACAGCCCGGAGTGACCACTGAACCCTCCTGTGACCCCGAGTGACCGCTGAACCCCCAGAGTGACCACTGACAGCCCGGAGTGACCACTGAACCCCCGCAGTGACCGCTGACCCCTCCTGTGACCCCTGGAGTGACCACTGACCACCCGGAGTGACCACTGACAGCCCAGAGTGGGCTGTCCGTGTGACTCCGGCGGTCCCCTGCTGTGCCGGGGCCAGCTCCAGGCCGTGGTGTCCTGGGGCCAGCACCCCTGCGGTCAGCCCGGCCGGCCGGGGGTCTACGCCCGCGTCCTGCCCGCGCTGGCCTGGATCCGAGCGGTCATCGGGGCGTCCGGAGTGACCGCGGACCCCTCCTGTGACCCCGAGTGACCACTGACCCCTCCTGTGACCCCGAGTGACCGCTGACCGCCCAGAGTGACCACTGACCCCTCCTGTGACCCCTGGAGTGACCACTGACCACCCGGAGTGACCACTGACAGCCCAGAGTGACCACTGACAGCCCGGAGTGACCACTGACCCCTCCTGTGACCACTGAACCCTCCTGTGACCACTGAACCCCCGCAGTGACCGCGGACCCCTCCTGTGACCCCGAGTGACCACTGAACCCCCGGAGTGACCACTGACAGCCCAGAGTGACCACTGAACCCTCCTGTGACCGCTGACCCCTCCTGTGACCCCGAGTGACCGCTGACTGCCCGGAGTGACCACTGACAGCCCGGAGTGACCACTGAACCCTCCTGTGACCCCGAGTGACCGCTGAACCCCCAGAGTGACCACTGACAGCCCGGAGTGACCACTGAACCCCCGCAGTGACCGCTGACCCCTCCTGTGACCCCTGGAGTGACCACTGACAGCCCGGAGTGACCACTGACCCCTCCTGTGACCACTGAACCCTCCTGTGACCCAGAGTGACCACTGAACCCCTGGAGTGACCACTGACCCCTCCTGTGACCCCGAGTGACCGCTGAACCCCCGGAGTGACCACTGACAGCCTGCAGTGACCACTGAACCCCCGCAGTGACCGCTGACCCCTCCTGTGACCCCGAGTGACCGCTGACCCCTCCTGTGACCCTGAGTGACCACTGACCCCTCCTGTGACCCTGAGTGACCGCTGAACCCTCCTGTGACCCTGAGTGACCGCTGAACCCCCGGAGTGACCACTGAACCCCTCCTGTGACCACTGAACCCCCGGAGTGACCGCTCACCCCTCCTGTGACCCCGAGTGACCACTGACCGCCCGGAGTGACCACTGACAGCCCGGAGTGACCACTGACCCCTCCTGTGACCCCGAGTGACCGCTGAACCCCCGGAGTGACCACTGACAGCCCAGAGTGACCGCTGAACCCCCGCAGTGACCGCTGACCCCTCCTGTGACCCTGAGTGACCACTAACAGCCCGCAGTGACCACTGACAGCCCGCAGTGACCGCTGACCCCTCCTGTGACCCCGAGTGACCACTGACCACCCGGAGTGACCACTGACAGCCCGCAGTGACCACTGACCCCTCCTGTGACCCCGAGTGACCACTGACCCCTCCTGTGACCCCGAGTGACCACTGACCGCCCGGAGTGACCCCTGACCCCTCCTGTGACCACTGAACCCCATAAATGACCACTGACCCCTCCTGTGACCCCTGACCCCCCCAAGTGACCACTGACCCCTCCTGTGACCACTGAACCCCCGCAGTGACCGCTGACCCCTCCTGTGACCCCGAGTGACCCCTGACCCCTCCTGTGACCCCTGAACCCTCCTGTGACCCCGAGTGACCGCTGAACCCCTGGAGTGACCACTGACAGCCCGCAGTGACCGCTGACCCCTCCTGTGACCCCCAGTGACCACTGACCACCCTGAGTGACCCCTGACCCCTCCTGTGACCACTGAACCCCATAAATGACCACTGACCCCTCCTGTGACCCCTGACCCCCCCAAGTGACCACTGACCCCTCCTGTGACCACTGAACCCCCGCAGTGACCGCTGACCCCTCCTGTGACCCCGAGTGACCCCTGACCCCTCCTGTGACCCCTGAACCCTCCTGTGACCCCGAGTGACCGCTGAACCCCTGGAGTGACCACTGACAGCCCGCAGTGACCGCTGACCCCTCCTGTGACCCCCAGTGACCACTGACCACCCTGAGTGACCCCTGACCCCTCCTGTGACCACTGAACCCCATAAATGACCACTGACCCCTCCTGTGACCCCTGACCCCCCCAAGTGACCACTGACCCCTCCTGTGACCACTGAACCCCCGCAGTGACCGCTGACCCCTCCTGTGACCCCGAGTGACCACTGACCGCCCGGAGTGACCACTGACCCCTCCTGTGACCCCTGACCCCTCCTGTGACCCCTGACCCCCCCAAGTGACCCCTGACCCCTCCTGTGACCCCTGACCCCTGACCCAGTGACCGCTGGCCCCTCCCCTTGCAATAAAGACCAATCAGAGCTCAGAGCGCATCTGGCTCCGCCCCCTTTGCGTTGTCTGATTGGCTGGGGAGGGGGGTGAGGTCATTGGAGGCACGGGGGGCGGCCCAGAGCTGCACTGGGAGCCAACTGGGAACCAACTGGGAGCCAAATGGGAGCTTTTTCCCCTCAGGTTTCGACCTTTTCTGCCATCAAATTTCCCACACTTTCCCCCTCAATTTCCCTCATGTTTCCCCTTCACGTTTCCCTCGTTTTTCCCCTCATGTTTTCTTCACAAATCCCTCCATTTCCCCTCACATTTCCATTTCCCCCTCACATTTCCCTCCATTTCCCCTCAAATTTCCCTCCATTTCCCCTCACATTTCCCTCCATTTCCCCCTCACATTTCCCTCCATTTTCCCCTCACATTTCCCTCCATTTTCCCCTCAGGTTTGGACCTTTTCTGCCATCAAATTTCCCACCCCTTTCCCCCTCAATTTCCCTCAGGTTTCCCCTTCACGTTTCCCTCGTTTTCCCCTTCACGTTTCCCTCGTTTTTCCCCTCATGTTTTCTTCACACATCCCTTCATTTCCTCCTCACGTTTGCCTCCATTTCCCCCTCACGTTTCCCTCCATTTTCCCCTCACATTTCCCTCCATTTCCCCCTCACGTTTCCCTCCATTTCCCCCTCACATTTCCCTCCATTTCCCCCTCACATTTCCCTCCATTTCCCCTCACATTTCCCTCCATTTCCCCTCACATTTCCCTCCATTTCCCCCTCATATTTCCCTCCATTTCCCCCTCACATTTCCCTCCATTTCCCCCTCACATTTCCCTCCATTTTCCCCTCAGGTTTGGACGTTTTCTGCCATCAAATTTCCCACCCTTTCCCCCTCACGTTTCCCTCATGTTTCCCCTTCACGTTTCCCTCGTTTTTCCCCTCATGTTTTCTTCACAAATCCCTCCATTTCCCCTCACATTTCCCTCCATTTCCCCCTCACATTTCCCTCCATTTCCCCTCAAATTTCCCTCCATTTCCCCTCACATTTCCCTCCATTTCCCCCTCCACGTTTCCCTCCATTTCCCCCTCACATTTCCCTCCTTTTCCCACCTCACATTTCCCTCCATTTCCCCTCACGTTTCCCTCCATTTCCCCCCTCACATTTCTCTCCTTTTCCACCTCAACGTTTCCCTCCATTTTCCCCCTCACATTTCTCTCATTTTTCCCTTCATGTTTTCCTCACATTTCCCTCCATTTTCCGTCATGCTTGCCTCCATTTTCCCCTCAGGTTTGGACCTTTTCTGCCATCAAATTTCCACCCTTTCCCCCTCAATTTCCCTCATGTTTCCCCTTCACGTTTCCCTCTTTTTTCCCCTCATGTTTTTCTTCACAAATCCCTCCATTTTCCCCCCTCACATTTCCCTCCATTTTCCCCCTCACATTTCTCTTATTTTTCCCCTCATGTTTTCCTCACATTTCCCTCCATTTCCCCTCACATTTCCCTCCATTTTCCCCCCTCACGTTTCTCTCATTTTTCCCTTCATGTTTTCCTCACATTTCCCTCCATTTTCCCCTCAGGTTTCAACCTTTTCTGCCATCAAATTTCCCAACCTTTCCCCCTCAATTTCCCTCATGTTTCCCCTTCACGTTTCCCTCGTTTTTCCCCTCGTGTTTTCTCACACATCCCTCCATTTCCCCTCACGTTCCCCTCCATTTCCCCTCACGTTTGCCTCCATTTCCCCTCACGTTTGCCTCCATTTCCCCTCACGTTTCCCTCCATTTCCCCCTCACATTTCTCTCCATTTTCCCCTCACATTTCCCTCCATTTCTCTCTCACATTTCCCTCCATTTTCCCCCTCACATTTCTCTCATTTTCCCCTTCATGTTTTCCTCACATTTCCCTCCATTTTCCCCTCATGTTTTCCCTCCATTTCCCTCTATTTTCCCCTCATTTTTCTTTCATTTTCCCCCTCATGTTTTCTTCATGTTTCCCTCCATTTTCCCCCTCACGTTTCCCATCCTTTTCCCCTCACGTTTTCCTCACATTTCCCTCCATTTCCCCTCACATTTCCCTCCATTTCCCCTCACGTTTCCCTCCATTTTCCCCTCATATTTCCCTCCATTTTCCCTCACATTTCCCTCCATTTTCCCCTCACATTTCCCTCCATTTCCCCCTCAACGTTTCCCTCTATTTTCCCCTCATGTTTTCTTCATGTTTCCCTCCATTTTCCCCCTCACGTTTCCCATCCTTTTCCCCTCACGTTTTCCTCACATTTCTCTCCATTTTCCCCTCACATTTCCCGAAATTTTCCCCTCAAAATTCCCCTTTTCCCCCTCACTTTTCCCATTTTCCCCTCACATTTCCTCAGTTTCCCTCGTGGGGGAGGGGCTCGGGAGGATTTGGGGGTTTTCGTGCACGCCCAGGCCCCCTCCCCGTTCCCCAGGTGTGCCCAGGTGACCACAAGGAGTCCTCCAGGTGTGCCAGGTGTGCCAGGTGCCCCCCAGGTGTGCCCAGGTGACCACAAGGAGTCCTCCAGGTGTGCCAGGTGCCCCCCAGGTGACCCCCAGGTGACCACAAGGAGTCCTCCAGGTGTGCCAGGTGTGCCAGGTGCCCCCCAGGTGACCACAAGGAGTCCTCCAGATGTGCCAGGTGCCCCCCAGGTGCCCCGCAGGTGTGCCAGGTGAACACAAGGAGTCCTCCAGGTGTGCCAGGTGCCCCCAGGTGTGCCCAGGTGACCACAAGGAGTCCTCCAGGTGTGCCAGGTGCCCCCAGGTGTGCCCAGGTGACCACAAGGAGTCCTCCAGGTGTGCCAGGTGCCCCCCAGGTGTGCCCAGGTGACCACAAGGAGTCCTCCAGGTGTGCCAGGTGCCCCCCAGGTGACCCCCCAGGTGACCACAAGGAGTCCTCCAGGTGTGCCAGGTGCCCCCCAGGTGTGCCCCAGGTGACCACAAGGAGTCCTCCAGGTGTGCCAGGTGTGCCATGTGCCCCCCAAGTGTGCCAGGTGACATCAAGAAACCCCTCAGGTGTTGAAAGGAGCCATTCAGGTGTCACAGGTGAGGCCCAGAAGCCTCCCAGGTGTTACAGGACAGGTCCAGGTGCCCCCCCAGGTGCCCCCCAGGTGTGCCCAGGTGACCACAAGGAGTCCTCCAGGTGTGCCAGGTGCCCCCCAGGTGACCACAAGGAGTCCTCCAGGTGTGCCAGGTGCCCCCAGGTGTGCCCAGGTGACCACAAGGAGTCCTCCAGGTGTGCCAGGTGCCCCCCAGGTGACCACAAGGAGTCCTCCAGGTGTGCCAGGTGCCCCCCAGGTGTGCCCAGGTGACCACAAGGAGTCCTCCAGGTGTGCCAGGTGCCCCCCAGGTGTGCCCAGGTGACCACAGGGAGTCCTCCAGGTGTGCCAGGTGCCCCCCAGGTGTGCCCAGGTGACCACAAGGAGTCCTCCAGGTGTGCCAGGTGCCCCCCCAGGTGCCCCCCAGGTGTGCCCAGGTGTGCCCAGGTGACCACAAGGAGTCCTCCAGGTGCCCCAGGTGCCCCCCAGGTGCCCCCCAGGTGTGCCAGGTGCCCCCCAGGTGACCACAAGGAGTCCTCCAGGTGCCCCAGGTGCCCCCCAGGTGCCCCCCAGGTGTGCCAGGTGCCCCCCAGGTGACCACAAGGAGTCCTCCAGGTGTGCCAGGTGCCCCCCAGGTGTGCCCAGGTGACCACAAGGAGTCCTCCAGGTGTGCCAGGTGACCCCCCAGGTGTGCCCAGGTGACCACAAGGAGTCCTCCAGGTGTGCCCAGGTGCCCCCAGGTGTGCCCAGGTGACCACAAGGAGTCCTCCAGGTGTGCCAGGTGTGCCAGGTGCCCCCCAGGTGACCCCCAGGTGACCACAAGGAGTCCTCCAGGTGTGCCAGGTGCCCCCCAGGTGTGCCCATGTGACCACAAGGAGTCCTCCAGGTGTGCCAGGTGCCCCCCCAGGTGACCACAAGGAGTCCTCCAGGTGTGCCAGTTGCCCCCCCAGGTGCCCCCCCAGGTGACCACAAGGAGTCCCTTCAGGTGTGCCAGGTGCCCCCCCAGGTGCCCCCCAGGTGCCCCCCAGGTGCGCCAGGTGACATCAAGAAACCCCTCAGGTGTTGAAAGGAGCCATTCAGGTGTCACAGGTGAGGCCCAGAAGCCTCCCAGGTGTTACAGGACAGGTCCAGGTGCCCCCCAGGTGACCCCCAGGTGACCACAAGGAGTCCTCCAGGTGTGCCAGGTGTGCCCAGGTGACCCCCAGGTGACCCCAAGGAGTCCTCCAGGTGTGCCAGGTGCCCCCCAGGTGTGCCCAGGTGACCACAAGGAGTCCTCCAGGTGTGCCAGGTGCCCCCCAGGTGCCCCCCCAGGTGTGCCAGGTGACATCAAGAAACCCCTCAGGTGTTGAAAGGAGCCATTCAGGTGCCACAGGTGAGGCCCAGAAGCCTCCCAGGTGTTACAGGACAGGTCCAGGTGCCCCCCAGGTGACCCCCAGGTGACCACAGGGAGTCCTCCAGGTGTGCCAGGTGACCCCCAGGTGTGCCCAGGTGACCACAAGGAGTCCTCCAGGTGTGCCAGGTGCCCCCCAGGTGCCCCCCAGGTGCGCCAGGTGACCTCAAGAAACCCCTCAGGTGTTGAAAGGAGCCATTCAGGTGTCACAGGTGAGGCCCAGAAGCCTCCCAGGTGTTACAGGACAGGTCCAGGTGCCCCCCCAGGTGACCACAAGGAGTCCTCCAGGTGTGCCAGGGTGTGCCAGGTGCCCCCCAGGTGCCCCCCAGGTGCCCCCCAGGTGCGCCCAGGTGACATCAAGAAACCCCTCAGGTGTTGAAAGGAGCCATTCAGGTGTCACAGGTGAGGCCCAGAAGCCTCCCAGGTGTTACAGGACAGGTCCAGGTGCCCCCCCAGGTGCCCCCCCAGGTGCCCCCCAGGTGCGCCCAGGTGTGTCAGTCGCCGCCGTTGGTGCGGATGGTGCGGCGGATCCAGGCGGTGAAGGCGCACACCCGGCTGTACACACCTGGCTTGCCCTGCTGGCCGCACACCTGAAGCCCCCAGGAGACCACGCCCTGCAGGTACCCCTCGCACACCAGCGGGCCCCCCGGAGTCGCCCTGGCGCAGGTGAGACAGGTGGGACAGGTGAGTTCCCCCAGGTGTGTCCACTTCCCCATTCCCCCCCATACAGGTGAGTCCAGCCCCTCCCCCAGTACAGGTGAGTCCCCCCCAGGTGTGTCCCACTCCCATTCCTCCCCATACAGGTGAGTCCAACCCCCTTCTTCCCACACAGGTGAGTTCCCCCCAGGTGTGTCCCACTCCCATTCCCCCCCATACAGGTGAGTCCAACCCCCTTCTTCCCACACAGGTGAGTTCCCCCAGGTGTTCCCCAGGTGTTTCCCATTCCCATTCCCCCCCATACAGGTGAGTCCAGCCCCTCCCTTCCCACACAGGTGAGTTCCCCCAGGTGTTCCCCAGGTGTTTCCCATTCCCATTCCCCCCCCATACAGGTGAGTCCAGCCCCCTCCCTTCCCACACAGGTGAGTCCCCCCAGGTGTGTCCCACCCATTCCTCCCATACAGGTGAGTCTAGCCCCTCCCCCAGTACAGGTGAGTCCCCCCAGGTGTGTCCCACCCATTCCTCCCATACAGGTGAGTCCAGCCCCTCCCTTCCCACACAGGTGAGTCCCCCCAGGTGTCCCCAGTACAGGTGAGTCCCCCCAGGTGTTTCCCACTCCCATTCCCCCCCATACAGGTGAGTCCAGCCCCTCCCCCAATACAGGTGAGTCCCCCCCAGGTGTGTCCCACCCATTCCCCCCCATACAGGTGAGGTCCAACCCCCTTCTTCCCACACAGGTGAGTTCTCCCAGGTGTCCCCAGTACAGGTGAGTCCCCCCAGGTGTGTCCCACTCCCATTCCTCCCATACAGGTGAGTCCAGCCCCTCCCTTCCCACAAAGGTGAGTCCCCCCAGGTGTCCCCCAGTACAGGTGAGTCCCCCCAGGTGTGTCCCACTCCCATTTTCCCCCATACAGGTGAGTCCAGCCCCTCCCCCAGTACAGGTGAGTCCCCCCAGGTGTGTCCCACTCCCATTCCCCCCCATACAGGTGAGTCCAGCCCCTCCCCCAGTACAGGTGAGTTCCCCCAGGTGTGTCCCAGCCATTCCCCCCATACAGGTGAGTCCAGCCCCTCCCTTCCCACACAGGTGAGTTCCCCCAGGTGTCTCCCCAGGTGTTTCCCATTCCCATTCCCCCCCATACAGGTGAGTCCAGCCCCTCCCTTCCCACACAGGTGAGTCCCCCAGGTGTCCCCAGTACAGGTGAGTCCCCCCCAGGTGTGTCCCACCCATTCCCTCCCATACAGGTGAGTCCGACCCCCTTCTTCCCACACAGGTGAGTTCCCCCAGGTGTTCCCCAGGTGTGTCCCACTCCCATTTTCCCCCATACAGGTGAGTCCAGCCCCTCCCCCAGTACAGGTGAGTTCCCCCCAGGTGTTTCCCATTCCCATTCCTCCCATACAGGTGAGTCCAACCCCTCCCCCAGTACAGGTGAGTCCCCCCAGGTGTGTCCCCACTCCCATTCCTCCCATACAGGTGAGTCCAGCCCCCTCCCTTCCCACACAGGTGAGTTCCCCCAGGTGTGTCCCACCCATTCCTCCCACACAGGTGAGTCCCCCCAGGTGTCCCCAGTACAGGTGAGTCCCCCCCAGGTGTGTCCCACTCCCATTCCTCCCATACAGGTGAGTCCAGCCCCTCCCTTCCCACACAGGTGAATTCTCCCAGGTGTCCCCAGTACAGGTGAGATCCCCCAGGTGTGTCCCACCCATTCCCCCCCATACAGGTGAGTCCAGCCCCTCCCTTCCCACACAGGTGAGCCCCCCCAGGTGTCCCCAGTACAGGTGAGTTCTCCCAGGTGTTCCCCAGGTGTGTTCCACTCCCATTCCTCCCATACAGGTGAGTCCAGCCCCTCCCTTCCCACACAGGTGAGTTCCCCCAGGTGTTCCCAGTACAGGTGAGTCCCCCCAGGTGTGTCCCACCCCATTCCTCCCCATACAGGTGAGTCCAACCCCTCCCCCAGTACAGGTGAGTCCCCCCAGGTGTGTCCCACTCCCATTCCCCCCCATACAGGTGAGTCCAGCCCCTCTCTTCCCACACAGGTGAGTTCTCCCAGGTGTGTCCCCACTCCCATTCCTCCCATACAGGTGAGTCCAGCCCCTCCCCCAGTACAGGTGAGTCCCCCCAGGTGTGTCCCACCCATTCCCCCCCCATACAGGTGAGTCCAACCCCCTTCTTCCCACACAGGTGAGTTCTCCCAGGTGTCCCCAGTACAGGTGAGGTCCCCCAGGTGTTCCCCAGGTGTTTCCAATTCCCATTTTCCCCCATACAGGTGAGTCCAGCCCCTCCCCCAGTACAGGTGAGTCCCCCCCAGGTGTGTCCCACCCATTCCTCCCATACAGGTGAGTCCAGCCCCTCCCTTCCCACACAGGTGAGTTCCCCCAGGTGTGTCCCACCCATTCCTCCCATACAGGTGAGTCCAACCCCTCCCCCAGTACAGGTGAGTCCCCCCAGGTGTGTCCCACCCATTCCTCCCATACAGGTGAGTCCAGCCCCTCCCCCAGTACAGGTGAGTCCCCCCAGGTGTGTCCCACCCATCCCCCCCATACAGGTGAGTCCAGCCCCTCCCCCAGTACAGGTGAGTCCCCCCAGGTGTGTCCCACCCATTCCCCCCCATACAGGTGAGTCCAACCCCCTTCTTCCCACACAGGTGAGTTCTCCCAGGTGTCCCCAGTACAGGTGAGGTCCCCCAGGTGTTCCCCAGGTGTTTCCAATTCCCATTTTCCCCCATACAGGTGAGTCCAGCCCCTCCCCCAGTACAGGTGAGTTCCCCCAGGTGTGTCCCACTCCCATTCCCCCCCATACAGGTGAGTCCAACCCCCTTCTTCCCACACAGGTGAGTCCCCCCAGGTGTCCCCAGTACAGGTGAGTCCCCCCAGGTGTTTCCCATTCCCATTCCCCCCCATACAGGTGAGTCCAGCCCCTCCCTTCCCACACAGGTGAGTTCTCCCAGGTGTGTCCCACCCATTCCCCCCCATACAGGTGAGTCCAGCCCCTCCCTTCCCACACAGGTGAGTTCTCCCAGGTGTGTCCCACCCATTCCCCCCCATACAGGTGAGTCCAGCCCCTCCCTTCCCACACAGGTGAGTCCCCCCAGGTGTCCCCAGTACAGGTGAGTCCCCCCAGGTGTGTCCCACCCATTCCCTCCCATACAGGTGAGTCCGACCCCCTTCTTCCCACACAGGTGAGTTCTCCCAGGTGTTCCCCAGTACAGGTGAGTTCCCCCAGGTGTGTCCCACCCATTCCCTCCCATACAGGTGAGTCCGACCCCCTTCTTCCCACACAGGTGAGTTCTCCCAGGTGTGTCCCACCCATTCCTCCCATACAGGTGAGTCCAGCCCCTCCCCCAGTACAGGTGAGTCCCCCCAGGTGTGTCCCACTCCCATTCCCCCCCACACAGGTGAGTCCAGCCCCTCCCTTCCCACACAGGTGAGTCCCCCCAGGTGTGTCCCCAGTACAGGTGAGTTCCCCCAGGTGTGTCCCACTCCCATTCCCCCCCATACAGGTGAGTCCAGCCCCTCCCCCAGTACAGGTGAGTCCCCCCAGGTGTGTCCCACTCCCATTTTCCCCCATACAGGTGAGTCCAACCCCTCCCCCAGTACAGGTGAGTTCTCCCAGGTGTGTTCCACTCCCATTCCCCCCCATACAGGTGAGTCCAACCCCCTTCTTCCCACACAGGTGAGTTCCCCCAGGTGTCCCCAGTACAGGTGAGTCCCCCCAGGTGTGTCCCACTCCCATTCCCCCCCACACAGGTGAGTCCAGCCCCTCTCTTCCCACACAGGTGAATCCCCCCAGGTGTGTCCCCAGTACAGGTGAGTCCCCCCAGGTGTTCCCCAGGTGTTTCCAATTCCCATTTTCCCCCATACAGGTGAGTCCAACCCCCTTCTTCCCACACAGGTGAGTCCCCCCAGGTGTTTCCCATTCCCAATCCTCCCCTACAGGTGAGTCCAATCCCCTTCTTCCCATACAGGTGAGTCCAACCCCTCCCCCAGTACAGGTGAGTCCCCCCAGGTGTGTCCCACCCATTCCCCCCCATACAGGTGAGTCCAGCCCCTCCCCCAGTACAGGTGAGTCCCCCCAGGTGTGTCCCATCCTTCCCCCCCCAACACAGGTGAGTCCCGCACACACCTGACCCCCCCTCCCCACCCTCTCAGGTGTGCCTGCCCCACACCTGGCCGCACCTGGCAGGAGTCGGTGCTGTCCCCGGCGCGGCCGCCGGCGCAGAGCATGTTGGGAGTGATGGCACCTGGGTACAGGTGAGCGCAGTCGGCGTTGGACCAGGTGAACACCTCCCCACACTGCAGCACGTCCGGGAACGCACCTGGCGCCGGCGAGAGCAGTCGGGGACAGGTGAGGACAGTCGAGGCACAGGTGAGGACGGATGCGGGACAGGTAGGGATGAAGGGGACAGGTGCAGGACAGGTGTCACCTGTCCTACACCTGTGTTCATTTGTCCCTCCCCGTCCCCCCCCTCACCTGGGGGCTCCTAACCCCTCCATACCTCACCTGGCCCCACCCATCCCCTCACCTGGCCCCCAGGTGTGTCCCACCCCCTCACCTGTCCCCCAGGTGTGTCCTCAACCCCTCACCTGGCCCCACCCATCCCCTCACCTGTCCCCCCACATCCTCACCTGTCCCCCTCCATCCCCTCACCTGTCCCCCAGGTGTGTCCCACCCCTCACCTGTCCCCCAGGTGTGTCCCACCCCTCACCTGGACCCACCCATCCCCTCACCTGTCCCCCAGGTGTGTCCCCACCCCCTCACCTTCTCCCCCATCCCCTCACCTGTCCCCCAGGTGTGTCCCCACCCATCCCCTCACCTGTCCCCCCAACCCCTCACCTGTCCCCCCACCCACCCCCTCACCTGTCCCCCAGGTGTGTCCCACCCCCCTCACCTGTCCCCCAGGTGTGTCCCCAACCCCTCACCTGTCCCCCAGGTGTGTCCCCAACCCCTCACCTGGCCCCACCCATCCCCTCACCTGTCCCCCAGGTGTGTCCCCACCCCCTCACCTGTCCCCCCCACCCCCTCACCTGTCCCCCAGGTGTGTCCCACCCCCTCACCTGTCCCCCTCCATCCCCTCACCTGTCCCCCAGGTGTGTCCCCACCCCCTCACCTGGCCCCACCCACCCCCTCACCTGTCCCCCAGGTGTGTCCCCACCCCCTCACCTGGCCCCACCCACCCCCTCACCTGTCCCCCAGGTGTGTCCCACCCCCCTCACCTGTCCCCCCCACATCCTCACCTGTCCCCCAGGTGTGTCCCCACCCCCCTCACCTGTCCCCCAGGTGTGTCCCCACCCCCTCACCTGGCCCCACCCATCCCCTCACCTGTCCCCCAGGTGTGTCCCCACCCCCTCACCTGTCCCCCTCCACCCCCTCACCTGTCCCCCAGGTGTGTCCCCACCCCCCTCACCTGTCCCCCAGGTGTGTCCTCAACCCCTCACCTGGCCCCACCCATCCCCTCACCTGTCCCCCAGGTGTGTCCCCACCCCCTCACCTGTCCCCCCACCTCCTCACCTGTCCCCCAGGTGTGTCCCCACCCCTCACCTGTCCCCCCACCCCCTCACCTGTCCCCCAGGTGTGTCCCCATCCCCTCACCTCTCCCCCAGGTGTGTCCCCACCCCCTCACCTGTCCCCCCATCCCCTCACCTGTCCCCCAGGTGTGTCCCCACCCCCTCACCTGTCCCCCCAGGTGTGTCCTCAACCCCTCACCTGTCCCCCAGGTGTGTCCCCACCCCTCACCTGTCCCCCCAGGTGTGTCCTCAACCCCTCACCTGTCCCCCAGGTGTGTCCCCATCCCCTCACCTGTCCCCCAGGTGTGTCCCACCCCTCACCTGGACCCACCCATCCCCTCACCTATTCCCCAGGTGTGTCCCCACCCCTCACCTGTCCCCCAACCCCTCACCTGTCCCCCTCCACCCCCTCACCTGTCCCCCAGGTGTGTCCCCACCCCCTCACCTGTCCCCCTCCACCCCCTCACCTGTCCCCCAGGTGTGTCCCCACCCCCTCACCTGTCCCCCCACCTCCTCACCTGTCCCTCAGGTGTGTCCCCACCCCTCACCTGTCCCCCAGGTGTGTCCCCACCCCTCACCTGTCCCCCTCCACCCCCTCACCTGTCCCCCCAGGTGTGTCCCCATCCCCTCACCTGTCCCCCAGGTGTGTCCCACCCCTCACCTGTCCCCCAGGTGTGTCCCCACCCCCTCACCTGTCCCCCAGGTGTGTCCCACCCCTCACCTGTCCCCCAGGTGTGTCCCCACCCCCTCACCTGTCCCCCAGGTGTGTCCCACCCCTCACCTGTCCCCCAGGTGTGTCCTCAACCCCTCACCTTTCCCCCAGGTGTGTCCCCACCCCCTCACCTGTCCCCCACCCCCTCACCTGTCCCCCTCCATCCCCTCACCTGTCCCCCAGGTGTGTCCCACCCCTCACCTGTCCCCCTCCATCCCCTCACCTGTCCCCCAGGTGTGTCCCCACCCCCTCACCTGTCCCCCAGGTGTGTCCCCACCCCTCACCTGTCCCCCTCCATCCCCTCACCTGTCCCCCAGGTTTGTCCCACCCCTCACCTGTCCCCCTCCATCCCCTCACCTGTCCCCCAGGTGTGTCCCACCCCTCACCTGTCCCCCTCCATCCCCTCACCTGTCCCCCAGGTGTGTCCCACCCCTCACCTGTCCCCCTCCATCCCCTCACCTGTCCCCCAGGTGTGTCCTCAACCCCTCACCTGTCCCCCAGGAGTGTCCCCTCTCACCTGTCCCCCTCCATCCCCTCACCTGTCCCCCAGGTGTGTCCCCACCCCCTCACCTGTCCCCCCAGGTGTGTCACCCCTCACCTGTCCCCCAGGTGTGTCCCCACCCCTCACCTGTCCCCCACCCCCTCACCTGTCCCCCAGGTGTGTCCCACCCCTCACCTGTCCCCCTCCATCCCCTCACCTGTCCCCCAGGTGTGTCCCACCCCCCTCACCTGTCCCCCAGGTGTGTCCCACCCCCCTCACCTGTCCCCCAGGTGTGTCTCACCTTGTGGGCTGCGGGTGCTGCCCCAGCCGGACACCACGCACCTGTCCCCTACCTGGGGACACCTGCGGGGCAGCGGCACGGGCTGCACGCTGGCGCTGAGGCGGGCGGGGCTGCGCAGGCGCAGCAGCATGACGTCACTGTCATGGCGGCCGGGCAGGTAACGCGGGTGCACGAAGGCGCGCGCCCAGGTGAGGCATTGCTCCGCCCCCTCGCGCTCCTTCAGGTTGTGCTCGCCCAGCAGGACCCGCAGGGGGCTGGACAGGTGAAGGTGAGCACAGGTGAGCTCACCTGGGGCAGGTAAGTACACCTGAGGCAGGTAAGTACACCTGGGACGGGTAAATACACCTGGGACAGGTAAATACACCTGGGATGGGTAAATACACCTGGGACAGGTAAATACACCTGGGACGGGTAAATACACCTGGGACAGGTAAATACACCTGGGACGGGTAAATACACCTGGGACGGGTAAATACACCTGGGGCAGGTAAATACACCTGGGACAGGTAAATACACCTGGGACGGGTAAATACACCTGGGACAGGTAAATACACCTGGGACAGGTAAATACACCTGGGATGGGTAAATACACCTGGGACAGGTAAATACACCTGGGACGGGTAAATACACCTGGGACGGGTAAATACACCTGGGGCAGGTAAATACACCTGGGACAGGTAAATACACCTGGGACGGGTAAATACACCTGGGACAGGTAAATACACCTGGTACAGGTAAATACACCTGGGACAGGTAAATACACCTGGGACGGGTAAATACACCTGGGACAGGTAAATACACCTGGGATGGGTAAATACACCTGGGATGGGTAAATACACCTGCACAGGTAAATACACCTGGGATGGGTAAATACACCTGGGACAGGTAAATACACCTGGGGTGGGTAAATACACCTGGGATGGGTAAATACACCTGGGACAGGTAAATACACCTGCACAGGTAAATACACCTGGGACGGGTAAATACACCTGGGGATGGTAAATACACCTGGGACAGGTAAATACACCTGCACAGGTAAATACACCTGGGACAGGTAAATACACCTGGGACAGGTAAATACACCTGGGATGGGTAAATACACCTGGGGCAGGTAAATACACCTGGGACGGGTAAATACACCTGGTACAGGTAAATACACCTGGGACAGGTAAATACACCTGGGACGGGTAAATACACCTGGGGCAGGTAAATACACCTGGGACAGGTAAATACACCTGGGACGGGTAAATACACCTGGTACAGGTAAATACACCTGGGACGGGTAAATACACCTGGGACAGGTAAATACACCTGGGATGGGTAAATACACCTGGTACAGGTAAATACACCTGGGGCAGGTAAATACACCTGGTACAGGTAAATACACCTGGGATGGGTAAATACACCTGGGACGGGTAAATACACCTGGGGCAGGTAAATACACCTGGTACAGGTAAATACACCTGGTACAGGTAAATACACCTGGGATGGGTAAATACACCTGAGACAGGTAAATACACCTGGGACGGGTAAATACACCTGGGGCAGGTAAATACACCTGGGACGGGTAAATACACCTGGGGCAGGTAAATACACCTGGGGCAGGTAAATACACCTGGGCAGGTAAATACACCTGGGATGGGTAAATACACCTGGGGCAGGTAAATACACCTGGGATGGGTAAATACACCTGGGACAGGTAAATACACCTGGGATGGGTAAATACACCTGCACAGGTAAATACACCTGGGACAGGTAAATACACCTGGGACAGGTAAATACACCTGGTACGGGTAAATACACCTGGGACGGGTAAATACACCTGGGGCAGGTAAATACACCTGGGACAGGTAAATACACCTGGGACAGGTAAATACACCTGGGATGGGTAAATACACCTGGGATGGGTAAATACACCTGGGGCAGGTAAATACACCTGGGATGGGTAAATACACCTGGGGCAGGTAAATACACCTGGGACGGGTAAATACACCTGGGACAGGTAAATACACTGGGTAAATACACCTGGGACAGGTAAATACACCTGGGACGGGTAAATACACCTGGGACGGGTAAATACACCTGGGACAGGTAAATACACCTGGCACAGGTAAATACACCTGGGACAGGTAAATACACCTGAGATGGGTAAATACACCTGGGGCGGGTAAATACACCTGGGATGGGTAAATACACCTGGGATGGGTAAATACACCTGGGGCAGGTAAATACACCTGGGACAGGTAAATACACCTGGGATGGGTAAATACACCTGGGACAGGTAAATACACCTGGGACAGGTAAATACACCTGGGATGGGTAAATACACCTGGGACAGGTAAATACACCTGGGGCAGGTAAATACACCTGGGACGGGTAAATACACCTGAACAGGTAAATACACCTGGTACAGGTAAATACACCTGGGACAGGTAAATACACCTGGGATGGGTAAATACACCTGGGGCAGGTAAATACACCTGGTACAGGTAAATGCACCTGGGATGGGTAAATACACCTGGGACAGGTAAATACACCTGGGGCAGGTAAATACACCTGGGATGGGTAAATACACCTGGGATGGGTAAATACACCTGGGATGGGTAAATACACCTGGGACGGGTAAATACACCTGGGACGGGTAAATACACCTGGGATGGGTAAATACACCTGGTACAGGTAAATACACCTGGGATGGGTAAATACACCTGGGGCAGGTAAATACACCTGGGACGGGTAAATACACCTGGGACGGGTAAATACACCTGGGACAGGTAAATACACCTGGGGCAGGTAAATACACCTGGTACAGGTAAATACACCTGGGACAGGTAAATACACCTGGGACGGGTAAATACACCTGGGGCAGGTAAATACACCTGGGACAGGTAAATACACCTGGTACAGGTAAATACACCTGGGATGGGTAAATACACCTGAGACAGGTAAATACACCTGGGACGGGTAAATACACCTGGGGCAGGTAAATACACCTGGGACGGGTAAATACACCTGGGGCAGGTAAATACACCTGGGGCAGGTAAATACACCTGGGGCAGGTAAATACACCTGGGATGGGTAAATACACCTGGGGCAGGTAAATACACCTGGGATGGGTAAATACACCTGGGACAGGTAAATACACCTGGGATGGGTAAATACACCTGCACAGGTAAATACACCTGGGACAGGTAAATACACCTGGGACAGGTAAATACACCTGGTACGGGTAAATACACCTGGGACGGGTAAATACACCTGGGGCAGGTAAATACACCTGGGACAGGTAAATACACCTGGGACAGGTAAATACACCTGGGATGGGTAAATACACCTGGGATGGGTAAATACACCTGGGGCAGGTAAATACACCTGGGATGGGTAAATACACCTGGGGCAGGTAAATACACCTGGGACGGGTAAATACACCTGGGACAGGTAAATACACCTGGGTAAATACACCTGGGACAGGTAAATACACCTGGGACGGGTAAATACACCTGGGACGGGTAAATACACCTGGGACAGGTAAATACACCTGGCACAGGTAAATACACCTGGGACAGGTAAATACACCTGAGATGGGTAAATACACCTGGGGCGGGTAAATACACCTGGGATGGGTAAATACACCTGGGATGGGTAAATACACCTGGGGCAGGTAAATACACCTGGGACAGGTAAATACACCTGGGATGGGTAAATACACCTGGGACAGGTAAATACACCTGGGACAGGTAAATACACCTGGGATGGGTAAATACACCTGGGACAGGTAAATACACCTGGGGCAGGTAAATACACCTGGGACGGGTAAATACACCTGGAACAGGTAAATACACCTGGTACAGGTAAATACACCTGGGACAGGTAAATACACCTGGGATGGGTAAATACACCTGGGGCAGGTAAATACACCTGGTACAGGTAAATGCACCTGGGATGGGTAAATACACCTGGGACAGGTAAATACACCTGGGGCAGGTAAATACACCTGGGACAGGTAAATACACCTGGGGCAGGTAAATACACCTGGGACAGGTAAATACACCTGGGATGGGTAAATACACCTGGGACGGGTAAATACACCTGGGATGGGTAAATACACCTGCACAGGTAAATACACCTGGGATGGGTAAATACACCTGGGACAGGTAAATACACCTGGGGTGGGTAAATACACCTGGGGCAGGTAAATACACCTGAGGCAGGTAAATACACCTGGGACGGGTAAATACACCTGGGATGGGTAAATACACCTGGGATGGGTAAATACACCTGGGACAGGTAAATACACCTGGGACAGGTAAATACACCTGGGATGGGTAAATACACCTGGTACAGGTAAATACACCTGGGACAGGTAAATACACCTGGGATGGGTAAATACACCTGGGGCAGGTAAATACACCTGGGACAGGTAAATACACCTGGGACGGGTAAATACACCTGGGGCAGGTAAATACACCTGGTACAGGTAAATACACCTGGGACAGGTAAATACACCTGAGGCAGGTGAATACACCTGGGACGGGTAAATACACCTGGGACGGGTAAATACACCTGGTACGGGTAAATACACCTGGGACAGGTAAATACACCTGGGACGGGTAAATACACCTGGGATGGGTAAATACACCTGGGACGGGTAAATACACCTGGGACGGGTAAATACACCTGGTACGGGTAAATACACCTGGGACAGGTAAATACACCTGGGACAGGTAAATACACCTGGGGCAGGTAAATACACCTGGGATGGGTAAATACACCTGGGATGGGTAAATACACCTGGGACAGGTAAATACACCTGGGACAGGTAAATACACCTGGGACGGGTAAATACACCTGGGATGGGTAAATACACCTGGGACAGGTAAATACACCTGGGGCAGGTAAATACACCTGGGGCAGGTAAATACACCTGGGATGGGTAAATACACCTGGGATGGGTAAATACACCTGGGGATGGTAAATACACCTGGGACAGGTAAATACACCTGGGACGGGTAAATACACCTGGGATGGGTAAATACACCTGGGACAGGTAAATACACCTGGGACGGGTAAATACACCTGGTACAGGTAAATACACCTGGTACAGGTAAATACACATGGGACAGGTAAATACACCTGGGATGGGTAAATACACCTGGGGCAGGTAAATACACCTGGTACAGGTAAATACACCTGGGATGGGTAAATACACCTGGGATGGGTAAATACACCTGGGGCAGGTAAATACACCTGAGGCAGGTAAATACACCTGGCACAGGTAACAGCGACAGGTTTGGGGGGACAGGTGAGGCTCAGCCCCGCCCCTTTCAGGCTGTGCTGACCCGGGGGCTGTGGATGGACAGGTGAGCACAGGTGAGCTCACCTGGGGCAGGTAAACGGGGGTTTGTAATGAGACAGGTGAGACTTGGTGTGCCCAGGTGTATCCCAGGTGTGCCCAGGTGTGGTTCTATCCCCCCCAGGTGTGCCCAGGTGTATCCCAGGTGTGTGCCCAGCTGTGCCCAGGTGTGTGCCCAGGTGTGGTTCTATCCCCCCCAGGTGTGCCCAGCTGTGCCCAGGTGTAACCTGGTGTGTCCAGGTGTGCCCACGTGTGCCCACGTGTGCCGAGGTGTGGTTCTATCCCCCCCAGGTGTGCCCAGGTGTATCCCAGGTGTGCCCAGCTGTACCCAGGTGTGCCCAGGTGTACCCAGGTGTGCCCAGGTGTGGTTCTATCCCCCCCAGGTGTATCCCAGGTGTACCCAGCTGTGCCCAGGTGTGTGCCCAGGTGTGTGCCCAGGTGTGGTTCTATCCCCCCCAGGTGTATCCCAGGTGTGCCCAGGTGTGTGCCCAGGTGTGTGCCCAGGTGCGCCTCACCTGTCGCTGCGGCAGTGCGCCGCGGTCAGCACCCAGCTGCGGCCGATCAGGACGCCCCCGCAGTGGATGGCATCACCCAGGTGTGTGCCCAGGTGTGCCCAGGTGTGCCCAGGTGTGCCCAGGTGTGCCCAGGTGTGTACCCAGGTGTGCCCAGGTGTGGTTCTATCCCCCCCAGGTGTATCCCAGGTGTATCCCAGCTGTGCCCAGGTGTGTGCCCAGGTGTGGTTCTAACCCCCCAGGTGTGCCCAGGTGTGCCCAGGTGTGTGCCCAGGTGTGTACCCAGGTGTGTGCCCAGGTGTGCCCAGGTGCGCCTCACCTGTTGCTGCGGCAGTGCGCCGCGGTCAGCACCCAGCTGCGGCCGATCAGGACGCCCCCGCAGTGGATGGCATCACCCAGGTGTGTGCCCAGGTGTGCCCAGGTGTATCCCAGGTGTATCCCAGCTGTGCCCAGGTGTACCCAGGTGTACCCAGGTGTATCCCAGGTGTACCCAGGTGTGGTTCTATCCCCCCCAGGTGTGCCCAGGTGTGGTTCTATGCCCCCAGGTGTGCCCAGGTGTGGTTCTATCCCCCCCAGGTGTGCCCAGGTGTGCCCAGGTGTACCCAGGTGTGCCCAGGTGTGTACCCAGGTGTGCCCAGGTGTGTACCCAGGTGTGCCCAGGTGTGCCCAGGTGTGCCCAGGTGCGCCTCACCTGTCGCTGCGGCAGTGCGCCGCGGTCAGCACCCAGCTGCGGCCGATCAGGACGCCCCCGCAGTGGATGGCGCCGCCCAGGTGTGTGCCCAGGTGTGGTTCTAACCCCCCCAGGTGTGCCCAGGTGTGCCCAGGTGTGCCCAGGTGTGCCCAGGTGTATCCCAGGTGTACCCAGGTGTGTGCCCAGGTGTGTGCCCAGGTGTGGTTCTAACCCCCCCAGGTGTACCCAGGTGTGTGCCCAGGTGTGCCCAGGTGTGCCCAGGTGTATCCCAGCTGTGCCCAGGTGTGTGCCCAGGTGTGGTTCTATCCCCCCCAGGTGCGCCCAGGTGTGTGCCCAGGTGTGCCCAGGTGCGCCTCACCTGTCGCTGCGGCAGTGCGCCGCGGTCAGCACCCAGCTGCGGCCGATCAGGACGCCCCCGCAGTGGATGGCATCACCCAGGTGTGTGCCCAGGTGTGGTTCTATCCCCCCCAGGTGTGCCCAGGTGTGTGCCCAGGTGTACCCAGGTGTACCCAGGTGTGTGCCCAGGTGTGGTTCTAACCCCCCAGGTGTACCCAGGTGTGCCCAGGTGTACCCAGGTGTACCCAGGTGTGTGCCCAGGTGTGGTTCTATCCCCCCCAGGTGTGCCCAGGTGTGCCCAGGTGTGGTTCTAACCCCCCAGGTGTACCCAGGTGTGCCCAGGTGTACCCAGGTGTACCCAGGTGTGTGCCCAGGTGTGGTTCTATCCCCCCCAGGTGTGCCCAGGTGTACCCAGGTGTGCCCAGGTGTGGTTCTATCCCCCCCAGGTGTGCCCAGGTGTATCCCAGGTGTGCCCAGGTGTGTGCCCAGGTGTATCCCAGGTGTGCCCAGGTGTATCCCAGGTGTACCCAGGTGTACCCCGGTGTATCCCAGGTGTATCCCAGGTGTGCCCAGGTGTGCCTAGGTGTATCCCAGGTGTGCCCAGGTGTACCCAGGTGTACCCAGGTGTGCCCAGGTGTGCCCAGGTGTGCCCAGGTGTGTGCCCAGGTGTGCCCAGGTGCGCCTCACCTGTCGCTGCGGCAGTGCGCCGCGGTCAGCACCCAGCTGCGGCCGATCAGGACGCCCCCGCAGTGGATGGCGCCGCCCGGCTGCAGCAGCAGCACCTGGTACGGGTGGCGCCGCCGCTCGCACCTGGCCCCGCCCACGATGCGGTTCTCGTCCGCCCCCGCGGCCGCTGCGGACCAGTTGGAACCAGTTAGAACCAGTACGGACCAGTACGGACCGGTTAGAACCAGTTAGAACCAGTTAGAACCAATACAGACCGGTTAGAACCAGTACAGACCAGTTAGAACCAGTGCGGACCGGCTAGAACCAGTTAGAACCAATTAGAACCAGTTAGAACCAGTTAGAACCAGTACAGACCGGTTAGAGCCAGTTAGAACCAGTTAGAACCAGTATGGACCAGTACGCACCAGTACGGACCGGTTAGAACCAGTACGCACCAGTTAGAACCCGTTAGAACCAGTACAGACCAGTTAGAACCAGTTAGAACCAGTACGGACAGGTTAGAACCAGTACAGACCAGTATGGACCAGTTAGAACCAGTACGGACCGGTTAGAACCAGTTAGAACCAGTTAGAACCAGTATGGACCAGTTAGAACCAGTATGGACCAGTACGCACCAGTTAGAACCAGTTAGAACCAGTTAGAACCAGTACAGACCGGTTAGAACCAGTTAGAACCACTTAGAACCAGTACAGACCAATACGGACCGGTTAGAACCAGTACAGACCAGTATGGACCAGTTAGAACCAGTATGGACCAGTTAGAACCAGTACGGACCAGTTAGAACCAGTTAGAGCCAGTTAGAACCAGTTAGAACCAGTTAGAACCAGTACAGACCAGTTAGAACCAGTTGGAACCAGTTAGAACCAGTTAGAGCCAGTTAGAACCAGTTAGAACCAGTACGGACCAGTTAGAGCCAGTTAGAACCAGTTAGAACCAGTACGGACTGGTACATACCGGTTAGAACCAGTACGGACCAGTTAGAACCAGTTAGAACCAGTTACAACCAGTACAGACCGGTTAGAACCAGTTAGAACCAGTTAGAACCAGTACAGACCAGTTAGAACCAGTTAGAACCAGTTAGAACTAGTATGGACCAGTTAGAACCAGTACAGACCAGTTAGAACCAGTACGGACCAGTTAGAACCAGTTAGAACCAGTACGGACCAGTATGGACTGGTTAGAACCAGTTAGAACCAGTATGGACCGGTTAGAACCAGTACGGACCGGCTAGAACCAGTATGGACCAGTACGGACCAGTTAGAACCAGTTAGAACCAGTTAGAACCAGTTAGAACCAGTTAGAAGCAGTATGGACCGGTTAGAACCAGTACAGACCACTTAGAACCAGTTAGGACCAGTTAGGACCAGTTAGAACCAGTACGGACCGGTTAGAACCAGTACGGACCGGTTAGAACCAGTTAGAACCAGTACGGACCAGTTAGAACCAGTACGGACCAGTTAGAACCAGTTAGAACCAGTACAGACCAGTTAGAACCAGTACGGACCGGTTAGAACCAGTTAGAACCAGTTAGAACCAGCATAGACCAGTTAAAATCAATCAGTTTATCCCAGTCCATCCCAGTCCATCCCAGTCCATCCCAGTCCATCCCAGTTCCTCCCAGTTCATCCCAGTCCATCCCAGTCCATCCCAGTTCCTCCCAGTTCATCCCAGTCCATCCCAGTCCATCCCAGTCCCTCCCAGTTCATCCCAGTCCATCCCAGTTCAATCCCAGTTCATCCCAGTTCATCCCAGTTCCCTCCCAGTTCATCCCAGTTCATCCCAGTCCATCCCAGTTCATCCCAGTCCATCCCAGTCCATCCCAGTTCAATCCCAGTTCATCCCAGTTCATCCCAGTTCAATCCCAGTCCATCCCAGTCCATCCCAGTTCAATCCCAGTTCATCCCAGTTCATCCCAGTTCAATCCCAGTTCATCCCAGTCCGTCCCAGTTCAATCCCAGTTCATCCCAGTCCCTCCCAGTTCAATCCCAGTTCATCCCAGTCCATCCCAGTCCATCCCAGTTCATCCCAGTTCCCTCCCAGTCCATCCCAGTTCATCCCAGTCCATCCCAGTCCATCCCAGTTCCTCCCAGTGCTCCCAGTTCATCCCAGTTCATCCCAGTTCCATCCCAGTTCATCCCAGTCCATCCCAGTTCATCCCAGTTCATCCCAGTTCATCCCAGTCCATCCCAGTTCATCCCAGTTCATCCCAGTCCATCCCAGTCCATCCCAGTTCATCCCAGTCCCTCCCAGTCGCTCCCAGTTCCCTCCCAGTTCATCCCAGTAACTTCCCTGTGCTCCCAGTTCAAACCAGTGTCCCCAGTTTCCTCCCAGTCCCTCCCAGTGCCCCCAGTTCACCCTCCCAGTACAAACCAGTTCACCCTCCCAGTACAAACCAGTTCACCCTGTCGATTGCCTCCCACTCACCCCAGTCCCTCCCAGTCCCTCCCAGTTCATCCCAGTTCACTCCCAGTACACTCCCAGTTCCTCCCAGTTCATCCCAGTTCATCCCAGTTCAGTCCCAGTTCCATCCCAGTTCCTCCCAGTTCAGTCCCAGTGCTCCCAGTTCACCCCAGTGCTCCCAGTTCACTCCCAGTTCAGTCCCAGTGCTCCCAGTTCACCCCAGTGCTCCCAGTTCACTCCCAGTTCAGTCCCAGTTCCTCCCAGTGCTCCCAGTTTGTTCCCAGTGCTCCCAGTTCCTCCCAGTTCAGTCCCAGTTCATCCCAGCTCATCCCAGTGCTCCCAGTTCACTCCCAGTTCAGTCCCAGTTTGTTCCCAGTGCTCCCAGTTCAGTCCCAGTTCACTCCCAGTGCTCCCAGTTCACTCCCAGTTCACTCCCAGTTTGGTCCCAGTTCATCCCAGTTCATCCCAGTTCACTCCCAGTTCAGTCCCAGTTCCTCCCAGTGCTCCCAGTTTGTTCCCAGTGCTCTCAGTTCCTCCCAATGCTCCCAGTTCAGTCCCAGTTCACTCCCAGTGCTCCCAGTTCAGTCCCAGTTCACTCCCAGTGCTCCCAGTTCCTCCCAGTTCCTCCCAGTTCCATCCCAGTTCAGTCCCAGTTCCTCCCAGTTCAGTCCCAGTTTGTTCCCAGTGCTCTGAGTTCACTCCCAGTTCAGTCCCAGTTCACTCCCAGTTCAGTCCCAGTTCCAGTGCTCCCAGTTCCTCCCAGTTCATCCCAGTTCCTCCCAGTTCACTCCCAGTTTGTTCCCAGCTCATCCCAGTGCTCCCAGTTCCTCCCAGTTCAGTCCCAGTTCCTCCCAGTTCACTCCCAGTTTGTTCCCAGTGCTCCCAGTTCACTCCCAGTTCAGTTCCAGTTCCTCCCAGTTCAGTCCCAGTTCATCCCAGTTCATCCCAGTGCTCCCAGTTTACTCCCAGTTTACTCTCAGTTTACTCCCAGTTCACTCCCAGTTTGTTCCCAGTTCAGTCCCAGTTCCTCCCAGTGCTCCCAGTTCAGTCCCAGTTCACTCCCAGTTTGTTCCCAGTTCATCCCAGTGCTCCCAGTTTGTTCCCAGTTCATCCCAGTGCTCCCAGTTCACTCCCAGTTTGTTCCCAGTTCATCCCAGTTCACTCCCAGTTCATCCCAGCTCATCCTAGTGCTCCCAGTTCACTCCCAGTTCAGTCCCAGTTTGTTCCCAGTGTCCCCAGTTCACTCCCAGTTCCATCCCAGTTCATCCCAGTTCACTCCCAGTTCCTCCCAGTGCTCCCAGTTTGTTCCCAGTGCTCCCAGTTCACTCCCAGTTCACTCCCAGTTTGTTCCCAGTGCTCCCAGTTCAGTCCCAGTTCACTCCCAGTGCTCCCAGTTCATCCCAGTTCCATCCAGTTTGTTCCCAGTGCTCCCAGTTCACTCCCAGTTCAGTCCCAGTTCCTCCCAGTTCAGTTCCAGTTCCTCCCAGTTCAGTTCCAGTTCCTCCCAGTTCAGTCCCAGTTCATCCCAGTTCATCCCAGTGCTCCCAGTTTACTCCCAGTTTACTCCCAGTTCACTCCCAGTTTGTTCCCAGTTCACTCCCAGTGCTCCCAGTTTGTTCCCAGTGCTCCCAGTTCAGTCCCAGTTCCTCCCAGTGCTCCCAGTTCATCCCAGTTCCATCCAGTTTGTTCCCAGTGCTCCCAGTTCCTCCCAGTGCTCCCACATTGCTCCCAGTTCTCTCCCAGTTCAGTCCCAGTTCCTCCCAGTTCACTCCCAGTTTGTTCCCAGTTCACTCCCAGTTCAGTCCCAGTTCAGTCCCAGTTCACTCCCAGTGCTCCCAGTTTGTTCCCAGTGCTCCCAGTTTGTTCCCAGTTCGGTCCCAGTTCAGTCCCAGTTCAGTCCCAGTGCTCCCAGTTCCTCCCAGTTCATCCCAGTTCATCCCAGTTCAGTCCCAGTTCCTCCCAGTTCACTCCCAGTCCACTCCCAGTGCCCCCCAGTACAAACCAGTACAAACCAGTGGCCCGCAGCAGCCCCCCAGTCCAAACCAGTCCCTCCCAGTCCCTCCCAGTTTGCTCCCAGTGCCCCCCCAGCCCAAACCAGTATAAACCAGTACAAACCAGTGGCCAGCAGCAGCAGCGGCAGCAGCCGCTCCATCGGGAGGAGGAGGAGGAGGAGGAGGAAGGAGCCGCGGCCTTTAAATCCCAGTCCAGACCAGTTCAGCCCAGTTCAGCCCAGTGCCTTTCCCAGCCCCTCCCAGTTAATTCCAGTCCCTCCCAGTTCATCCCAGTTCAGCCCAGTGCACTCCCAGTCCCTCCCAGTTCACCCCAGTGCCCCAAAGCGCCCTTTCCAGTTTAGCCCAGTTCCGCCCCAGTGCCCTTCCCAGTTCCGCCCAGTTCATCCCAGTTCACCCCCGGCACCCTCCCAGTTCGTCCCAGTTCACCCCGGCACCCTCCCAGTCCAAACCAGTCCAAACCAGTTCAAACCAGTTCAAACCAGTGCAAACCCTGAATATCGGGGTAGGGCAAGAGGGGGCGCTGAGCGGCCACTTCCGGGACTACAACTCCCGTCATGCCCCGCGCCCCACAGAGCCATGTTACTTCCGGGACTACAGCTCCCGTCATGCCCCGCGCCCCATAGAGCCAAGTTACTTCCGGGACTACAGCTCCCATCATGCCCCGCGCCCCATAGAGTCACTCATTTCCGGGACTACAGCTCCCATCATGCCCCGCGCCCCATGGAGTCACTCATTTCCGGAACTACAGCTCCCATCATGCCCCGCGCCCCATAGAGTCACTCATTTCCTGGACTACAGCTCCCATCATGCCCTGCGCCCCATAGAGTCACTCATATCCTGGACTACAGCTCCCATCATGCCCCGCGCCCCATAGAGTCACTTATTTCCTGGACTTCAGCTCCCATCATGCCCCGCGCCCCATAGAGTCACTCATTTCCTGGACTACAGCTCCCATCATGCCCCGCGCCCCATAGAGTCACTCATTTCCTGGACTACAGCTCCCATCATGCCCCGCGCCCCATAGAGTCACTCATTTCCTGGACTACAGCTCCCATCATGCCCCGCGCCCCATAGAGTCACTTATTTCCGGGACTACAACTCCCGTCATGCCCCGCGCCCCATAGAGTCACTCATTTCTTGGACTACAACTCCCGTCATGCCCCGCGCCCCATAGAGTCACTCATTTCCTGGACTACAGCTCCCATCATGCCCCGCGCCCCATAGAGTCACTCATTTCCTGGACTACAGCTCCCATCATGCCCCGCGCCCCATAGAGTCACTTATTTCCGGGACTACAACTCCCGTCATGCCCCGCGCCCCATAGAGTCACTCATTTCCCCATAGAGTCACTCATTTCTTGGACTACAACTCCCGTCATGCCCCGCGCCCCATAGAGTCACTCATTTCCGGGACTACAGCTCCCATCATGCCCCGCGCCCCATAGAGTCACGCATTTCCGGGACTACAGCTCCCATCATGCCCCGCGCCCCATAGAGCCATGTTACTTCCGGGACTACAGCTCCCATCATGCCCCGCGCCCCATAGAGCCATGTTGCTTCCGGGACTACAGCTCCCGTCGTGCCCCGCGCCCCACAGAGCCATGTTAACTTCCGGGACTACAACTCCCATCATGCCCCGGGCCCACAGAGCCATGTTACTTCCGGGACTACAACTCCCGTCGTGCCCCGCGCCCCATAGAGTCACTTATTTCCTGGACTACAGCTCCCATCGTGCCCCGCGCCCCATAGAGTCACTCATTTCCTGGACTACAACTCCCATCGTGCCCCGCGCCCCATAGAGTCTAATCATTTCCGGGACTACAGCTCCCGTCATGCCCCGCGCCCCATAGAGTCACTCATTTCCTGGACTACAGCTCCCATCATACCCCGCGCCCCATAGAGTCACTTATTTCCGGGACTACAACTCCCATCGTGCCCCGTGCCCCATAGAGTCACTTATTTCCGGGACTACAGCTCCCATCATGCCCTCGCCCCATAGAGTCACTTATTTCCTAAACCACAACTCCGTCATGCACCGCGCCCCCATAGAGTCTAATCATTTCCTGGACTACAGCTCCCATCATGCCCCGCGCCCCATAGAGTCACTCATTTCCTGGACTACAGCTCCCATCATGCCCCTCGCCCCATAGAGTCACTTTTTCCTAAACCACAACTCCCATCATGCCCCGCGCCCCATAGAGTCACTCATTTCCTGGACTACAACTCCCGTCATGCCCCGCGCCCCATGGAGTCTAATCATTTCCTGGACTACAGCTCCCATCATGCCCCGCGCCCCATAGAGTCACTCATTTCCTGGACTACAACTCCCGTCATGCCCCGCGCCCCATGGAGTCACTCATTTCCTGGACTACAGCTCCCATCATGCCCCGCGCCCCATAGAGTCACTCATTTCCGGGGACTACAGCTCCCGTCATGCCCTGCGCCCCACAGAGTCACTCATTTCCTGGACTACAGCTCCCATCATGCCCCGCGCCCCATAGAGTCACTCATTTCCTGGACTACAGCTCCCATCATGCCCCGCGCCCCATAGAGTCTAATCATTTCCTGGACTACAGCTCCCATCATGCCCCGCGCCCCATAGAGTCACTCATTTCCGGGACTACAGCTCCCGTCATGCCCCGCGCCCCATGGAGTCACTCATTTCCTGGACTACAGCTCCCGTCATGCCCCGCGCCCCATAGAGTCACTTATTTCCTGGACTACAACTCCCATCATGCCCCGCGCCCCATAGAGTCACTTATTTCCTGGACTACAGCTCCCATCATGCCCCGCGCCCCATAGAGTCACTCATTTCCTGGACTACAGCTCCCATCATGCCCCGCGCCCCATAGAGTCACTCATTCCTGGACTACAGCTCCCATCATGCCCGCGCCCCATAGAGTCTAATCATTTCCTGGACTACAGCTCCCATCATGCCCCGCGCCCCATAGAGTCACTCATTTCCTGGACTACAGCTCCCATCATGCCCCTCGCCCCATAGAGTCACTCATTTCCTGGACTACAACTCCCATCATGCCCCGCGCCCCATAGAGTCACTTATTTCCGGGACCACAGCTCCCATCGTGCCCCCGCGCCCCATAGAGTCACTCATTTCCTGGACTACAGCTCCCATCATGCCCCCGCGCCCCATAGAGTCACTCATTTCCTGGACTACAGCTCCCACCATGCCCCGCGCCCCATAGATTCACTCATTTCCTGGACTACAGCTCCCATCAGGCCCCGCGCCCCATAGAGTCACTCATTTCCGGGACTACAGCTCCCGTCATGCCGCGCGCCCCATGGAGTCACTCATTTCCGGGACTACAGCTCCATCATGCCCCGCGCCCCATAAAGTCACTCATTTCCTGGACTACAGCTCCCATCATGCCCCGCGACCGCTTTCCTGCTCTCAAATCCCCCCCCGATCCCTCCCAGTTCCCTCCAGTTCATCCCAGTCACGCCCGGCACTCCAGTTGAGCCCTCAGTTCGCCTTTATTGCCGTCCCGGTCCCTCCCAGTTTGTCCCAGTTCGTCCCAGTGCGGTTATCTCAGGCCCAGTTTCTTCTTCTCGCGCTGCTTGCGCCGCACGACCTCCAGGTTCCGGTCCTTCCACTGGCTCTTGCGCAGCTTGATGGGCCGGCTGCCCACGTACTTCCCTGCAAACTGGGCTTACTGGGACGGACTGGGAGGCTGGGGGTCCCCAAGGTTCCCACCGTGGCCCCCGATGTCCCCAGGTTTTCCAAAATCTCAAATCCCAACAAATGTCCCCGGTCCCGTCGATGTCCCCTAAACGCCAAATGTCCCTGATGTCCCCAATCCCCCTGATGTCCCCAATGTTCCCAATGTCCCCAATGTCCCCAAATCCCCTCATGTCCCCAAACCCCTGATGTCACCAACCCCCTCATTGTCCCCAACTCCCCCATTGTCCCCCAGCCCTCCCAATGTCCCAAGCCCCCCGATGTCCCCAAACCCCCTGATGTCACCAACCCCCTCAACGTCCCCAACACCCCCAACGTCCCCAATGTCCCCAAATCCCCCCAATGTCCCCAACCCCCCCAATGTCCCCAACCCCCCTGATGTCCCCAATGTCCCCAAATCCCCCAATGTTCCCAGCCCCACCAATGTCCCCAATGTCCCCAACCCCCCCAATGTCCCCAAACCCCAAATGTCCCCAACCCCCCAATGTCCCCAAATCCCCCCATTGTCCCCAACCCCACCAATGTCCCCAACCCCCCCCAGTGTCCCCAACCCCTCCAATGTCCCCAGCCCCCCCAATGTCCCCAATGTCCCCAACCCCCCCAATGTCCCCAACCCCCCCATTGTCCCCAACCCCCCCAATGTCCCCAGCCCCCCCGATGTCCCCAAATCCCCCATTGTCCCCAAACCCCCAATGTCCCCAACCCCCCCAACGCCCCCAACGTCCCCAATGTCCCCAAACCCCCCAATGTCCCCAACCCCCTGATGTCCCCAACCCCCACAATCCCCCCAATGTCCCCAATGTTCCCAAATCCCCCCAATGTCCCCAAACCCCAAATGTCCCCAACCCCCACAATCCCCCCAATGTCCCCAGTGTCCCCCAACCCCCCCAACCTCCCCAACCACCCAATGTCCCCAAATCCCCCCATTGTCCCCAAACCCCCAATGTCCCCAACCCCCCCCCAATGTCCCCAGGCCCCCCGATGTCCCCAATGTCCCCAACCCCCCCAACATCCCCAACCACCTCAATGTCCCCAACCCCCCCGATGTCCCCAACCCCCCCATTGTCCCCAAATCCCCTCAGTGTCCCCAACCCCTCCAATGTCCCCAGCCCCCCCAATGTCCCCAATGCCCCCCATTGTCCTCATCCCCCCCAATGTCCCCAACCCCCCCCAATGTCCCAACCCCCCAATGTCCCCAACCCCCCAATGTCCCCAATCCCCCAATGTCCCCAAATCCCCCCATTGTCCCCAAATCCACCCAATGTCCCCAAATCCCCCCAATGTCCCCAAATCCCCCCAATGTCCCCAACCCCCCCAATGTCCCCAACCCCCACAATGTCCCCAAACCCCCAATGTCCCCAAATCCCCCCAACATCCCCAACCACCTCAATGTCCCCAACCCCCCCATTGTCCCCAACCCCCCCCAGTGTCCCCAACCCCCAATGTCCCCAAATCCCCATTGTCCCCAACCCCCCCCCAGTGTCCCCAACCCCCAATGTCCCCAAATCCCCCAATGTTCCCAGCCCCACCAGTGTCCCCAACTCCCCCAATGTCCCCAAACCCCCCCAAAGTCCCCAACTCCCCCAATGTCTCCAACGTCCCCAACCCCCCGATGTCCCCAACCTCCCAATGTCCCCAACCCCCCCCGATGTCCCCGACATCCCCAACCCCCCCAATGTCCCCAAACCCCCCCAATGTCCCCGATGTCCCCCCAATGTCCCCCCGGGCGTCCCCTCACCGTTCATCTCGCGCATGGCCCTGACGTAGTCGTTGGGGTCCTTGAAGGACACGAAGCCGTAGCCCTTGGTCTTGCCCGAGCGCTTGTCCGGATCACCTTGGCCTTCAGGAAGACGGGAAGCGCCCGAAGGCGCGGCCCAGCGTCTCGTCGTTCACCTCGTTCCCCAGGTCCCCGCAGAAGATGCGGAAGTCGTCTGGATTTGGGGCGAAAAACGGTGGTTTTGGGTCGTTTCGGGGTCATCGTGAAGTTATGAGGTCATCGTGATGTTACGGGGTCATCGTGAAGTTCTGGGGCCGTGAGGAGACTTCACAGCCCCAGGGTCTCCTCATTGACCTCATTCCCCAAATCCCCACAGAAAACGTGAGAATTGTCCGGATTTGGGGCGAAAAATGGCGATTTTGGGTCGTTTCGGGGTCATCGTGAAGTTACGGGGTCATCGTGAAGTTCTGGGGTCACGGGGAGACCTCAGAGCCCCAGAATCTCGTCATTGACCTCATTCCCCAAATCCCCACAAAAACGTGAGAATTGTCTGGATTTGGGGTGGAAAACAGCGATTTTGGGTCGTTTCGGGGTCATCGTGAAGTTACGGGGTCATCGTGAAGTTCTGGGGTCACGGGGAGACCTCAGAGCCCCAGGGTCTCCTCATTGACCTCATTCCCAAATCCCCACAGAAAACGTGAGAATTGGTCCGATTTGGGGCGAAAAATGGCGATTTTGGGTCGTTTCGGGGTCATCGTGAAATTACGGGGTCATCGGGATGTTATGGGGCCATCGTGAAGTTCTGGGGTCACGGAGAGACCTCAGAGCCCCAGGGTCTCCTCATTGACCTCATTCCCCAAATCCCCACAGAAAACATGAGAATTGTCTGGATTTGGGGTGAAAAACGGCGATTTTGGGTCGTTTTGGGGCCATCGTGAAGTTCTGGGGTCGTGAGGAGACCTCAGGGTCATGTTCTGGCCCAGGGTCTCCTCATTGACCTCATTCCCCAAATCCCCACAGAAAACGTGAGAATTGTCTGGATTTGGGGTGAAAAACGGCGATTTTGGGTCGTTTCGGGGTCATCGTGAAGTTACGGGGTCATCGTGAAGTTACGGGGTCATCCTGAAGTTCTGGGGCCGTGAGGAGACCTCAGAGCCCCAGAGTCTCCTCATTGACCTCATTCCCCAAATCCCCACAGAAAACGTGAGAATTGTCCGGATTTGGGGTGAAAAATGGCGATTTTGGGTCGTTTCGGGGTCATCATGAAGTTACGGGGTCATTGGGATGTTATGGGGCCATCGTGAAGTTCTGGGGTCGTGAGGAGACCTCACAGCCCCAGGGTCTCCTCATTGACCTCATTCCCCAAATCCCCACAGAAAACGTGAGAATTGTCCGGATTTGGGGCGAAAAAAAACGGCGGTTTTGGGTCGTTTTGGGGTCATCGTGAAGTTACGGGGTCATCATGAAGTTCTGGGGTCACGGGGAGACCTCAGAGCCCCAGAATCTCCTCATTGACCTCATTCCCCAAATCCCCACAAAAACGTGAGAATTGTCCGGATTTGGGGTGAAAAACGTCGATTTTGGGTCGTTTCGGGGTCATCGTGAAATTATGGGGTCATCATGAAGTTCTGGGGCCGTGAGGAGACCTCAGGGTCATGTTCTAGCCCAGGGTCTCCTCATTGACCTCATTCCCCAAATCCCCACAAAAACGTGAGAATTGTCCGGATTTGGGGCGAAAAAACGGCGATTTTGGGTCGTTTCGGGGTCATCGTGAAGTTCTGGGGTCGTGAGGAGACCTCAGAGCCCCAGAATCTCCTCATTGACCTCATTCCCCAAATCCCCACAGAAAACGTGAGAATTGTCCGGATTTGGGGCGAAAAACGGCGATTTTGGGTCGTTTCGGGGTCATCGTGATGTTACGGGGTCATCGTGAAGTTCTGGGGCCGTGAGGAGACTTCACAGCCCCAGGGTCTCCTCATTGACCTCATTCCCCAAATCCCCACAGAAAACGTGAGAATTGTCCGGATTTGGGGCGAAAAATGGCGATTTTGGGTCGTTTCGGGGTCATCGTGAAGTTACGGGGTCATCGTGAAGTTCTGGGGTCGTGAGGAGACCTCAGGGTCACGTTCTGGCCCAGGGTGTCCTCATTGACCTCATTCCCCAAATCCCCACAGAAAAACGTGAGAATTGTCCGGATTTGGGGTGAAAAACGGCGATTTTGGGTCGTTTGGGGTCATCGTGAAGTTCTGGGGTCACGGGGAGACCTCAGAGCCCCAGGATCTCCTCATTGACCTCATTCCCCAAATCCCCACAGAAAAACGTGAGAATTGTCCGGATTTGGGGTGGAAAACGGCGGTTTTGGGTCGTTTTGGGGTCATTGTGAAATTACGGGGTCATCGTGACGTTGTGGGGTCGTCACAAAGTTCTGGGGTCACGTGGAGACCTCAGGGTCATGTTCTGGCCCAGGGTGTCCTCATTGACCTCATTCCCCAAATCCCCACAGAAAACGTGAGAATTGTCTGGATTTGGGGTGGAAAATGGCGATTTTGGGTCGTTTCGGGGTCATCGTGACGTTTCCCGGACTACAACTCCCATGGTGCCCTGCGGCGCCGTCCCCACGCCCCTTAAAATGATCCCGGTGCCTCCCAGTCCAAACCAGTTCAAACCAGTTCCCTCCAATCCCCTCCCAGTCTAACCCAGTTCCCCTCAGTCCCCCCAATCCTCTCCCAGTTCATCCCAGTCCCTCCCAATCCCATCCCAGTCCATCCCAGTTCACCCCAATCCCATCCCAGTTCCTCCCAGTTCCCTCCCAGTCCCCTCCCAGTATAACCCAGTCTCTGCCAGTCCCCCCCAATCCCCTCCCAGTTCCTCCCAGTCCCCCCTATCCCCTCCCAGTCACTCCCAGTTCCCTCCCAATCCCATCCCAGTTTATCCCAGTCCCTCCCAGTTCCCCCCAGTCACTCCCAGTCCCTCCCAGTTCCCCCAGTCCCCCCAATCCCCTCCCAGTTTCCTCCCAGTTTATCCCAGTCCCTCCCAGTCCCCTCCCACTTCCCCCCCAATCCCCTCCCAGTCCCTCCCAGTCACTCCCAGTCCCCTCCCAGTTCATCCCAGTCCCTCCCAGTTCCTCCCAATCCCCTCCCAGTCCCTCCCAGTCCCCCCCAATCCCATCCCAGTCCCCCCCAGTCCCCTCCCAGTCCCTCCCAATCCCCTCCCAGTCCCCCCCAATCCCCACCAATCCTCTCCCAGTCCCTCCCAGTCCCCCCGAGTCCCCTCCCAGTCCCTCCCAGTTCATCCCAGTCCGTACCAGCGTCCCACTCCAGCAGGCTGGGATCCTCCCAGCTGCTCCCGGCCGCCGTGCGGATGCAGCGCTTCAGCCGCTCGCCCCGCCCCTTCCGCTTGTCCTCGGCCGCGGGCTCCGCCCCCACCTGACGGACAGCTGTCAATCACCCGGGACGCGCCCACCACACCCGCCCCAAAGGAAACGCCCTGCGTCCGTAAGCTCCGCCTCCTTCTGGATGACCCCCCACCCGTCTTTACGGAGAGCTGCCCATCATCGGGACACGCCCACCCCGCTGTGGACACGCCCACTGCACTGTAGCCACGCCCACCCCGCTGTGGACACGCCCGCTCCACTCTCAACCAACCAAGAAACCCCCGAAGTTGGAGCTCCACCCCTTTTGACAGCCCTGCCTCCTTCTAATTGGCACCTGTCAATCACTCAGGACACGCCCACCCCACCCAGGACACGCCCACCCACATCTGGACACACCCATCCCAACGAAAGTCCCATTTGCAGGCTCCGCCCCCTTTTGACAGCCCCGCCTCGTTCTAATTGGCACCTGTCAATCACTCAGGACTCGCCCAGCCCACTATGGGCACGCCCACTCCGAGCCACGCCCACCCAGCAGGAAACCCCTTGATTTAGGCTCCGCCCCCCTTCAGTCAGCCCCTTCCCCATCCTGAATGGCAGCTGTCAATCACCTGGCCACGCCCACTCCACCAGGGACACGCCCACCCCAGGAAATGCCACACCCGCCAGAGGCTCCGCCCCTTTCCCCACAGCTGTCAATCACTGGAGCTTGTCCATGGACACGCCCAGCGCCATTTGGCCACGCCCCGAGGCCACACCCCCGGCCTCACAGCCCCGCCCCAAACACCTGTCAATCATTCCTGAAAGCCACACCCACTTACCTTCAGCCCCACCCACTCGATGCCCTTAAGTCCCACCCCTTTGGCCCCACCCATGCCTCAAGCCCCACCCACTTGCATTTAGCCCCACCCCATCCTTATAAGCCCCACCCACCCCAATCCTCACCCAGGCCCCGCCCCTTTAAGCCCCACCCACCTCTGGCACAGGGAAGGGTGGATCCTGTGGGCGTGGCCTGCGCAGGGGGCGTGGCACAGGGGCCATGTGGGCAGGGCCGGGGCGTGGCTCCGGAGGGGGCGTGGCCATGGCGGGGGGCGGAGCCGGGAGGCTGGGACCAATCCGTGGCTCCTCCGGGGGCGGGGCCCGGGGGGGCGGGGTCTCCTCCTGTGGGGGGTGGGGCCAGGAAGGGAGGGGTCTAAAGGGGGCGGGGCTTCCTGGGGTGTTAAAGGAGGCAAAAGGGGCGTGGCTAAAGGGGAGGGGCTAAAGGGGGTGGGGTTAAAGGGGAGGGGCAACGGGGCAGAGATTAAAAGGGGAGGGGCTAAAGGGGGTGGGGTTAAAGGGGAGGGGCCACGGGGCAGAGATTAAAAGGAGAGGGGCTAAAGGGGCGTGGCTAAAGGGGAGGGGCCACGGGGCAGAGATAAAAAGGGGAGGGGCTAAAGGGGCGTGGCTAAAGGGGAGGGGCCACGGGGCAGAGATTAAAAGGGGAGGGGCTAAAGGGGGTGGGGTTAAAGGGGAGGGGCCACGGGGCAGAGATTAAAAGGGGAGGGGCTAAAGGGGGTGGGGCTAAAGGGGAGGGGCCAAATGAACACTCAGAGGGGGAGGGGCCTGGAGGGGCGGGGCCCTCTTGTTGTGGGAGGGGCCAAAGGGGAGAGGTGAAAGTGGGCGGGGCTTCCTGGTGTGGGGGAGGGGTTAAGGGGGGTGGGGTTAAAGGGGCGGGGCCACTCTGGGGGGGACGTTGGGGACACTGAGGCGACACCGGGGGGGTGGCAGAAATTTGGGGACACCGGGGGGGGTCAGGAGGAGATTTGGGGACACCGGGGGGGTCACGGGGACATTTGGGGACACTGAGGCGACACCGGGGGGGTGACAGAGATTTGGGGACACCAAGGTGACACTGGGGGGGTGACAGAAATTTGGGGACACCAGGGGGGTCACGGGGACATTTGGGGACACTGGGGGGGTCACGGGGACATTTGGGGACACTGGGGGGGTCACGGGGACATTTGGGGACACCGAGGTGACACCGGGGGGGTCGGGAGGAGATTTGGGGACACCGGGGGGGTCACGGGGACATTTGGGGACACCGGGGGGTGGCAGAAATTTGGGGACACCGGGGGGGTGACAGAAATTTGGGGACACCGGGGGGGTCAGGAGGAGATTTGGGGACACTGGGGGGGGTCACGGGGACATTTGGGGACACCGGGGGGGTGACAGAAATTTGGGGACACCGGGGGGGTCAGGAGGAGATTTGGGGACACTGGGGGGGGTCACGGGGACATTTGGGGACACCGGGGGGGTGACAGAAATTTGGGGACACCGGGGGGGTCAGGAGGAGATTTGGGGACACTGAGGCGACACCGGGGGGGTCAGGAGGAGATTTGGGGACACCGGGGGGGGGTCACGGGGACATTTGGGGACACTGAGGCGACACCGGGGGGGTCACGGGGACATTTGGGGATGCCGGGGGGGTCAGGAGGAGATTTGGGGACACCGGGGGGGGTCACGGGGACGTTTGGGGACACCGGGGGGGTGACAGAAATTTGGGGACACCGGGGGGGGGTCACGGGGACATTTGGGGACACCGGGGGGGTCACGGGGACATTTGGGGACACCGGGGGGGGGTCAGGAGGAGATTTGGGGACACCGGGGGGGGGTCACGGGGACATTTGGGGACACCGAGGGGGTGACAGGAGGAGATTTGGGGACACTGAGGTGACATCGGGGGGGTCAGGAGGAGATTTGGGGACACCGGGGGGGTCACGGGGACATTTGGGGACACCGGGGGGGGGGTCACGGGGACATTTGGGGACACTGAGGCGACACCGGGGGGGTGACGGGGACATTTGGGGACACTGAGGCAACACCGGGGGGGTGACGGGGCGCCGGGGCTCACCGGGGCGCGCCGGGGGGGGGTGGGGTACACGGTGGGCGCCGCCTGGATGACGGGCGGGGTCGGTTTGGGGGGGCCCGGGGGGGGCCCCGGGGGGGCCACTCGTGGTCCCGCGGCCACCGGGGGCAGGGGGGGCACGGGCGCCCCTCCCCCCCCCGCCTGCGGGGACAAGCGGGGGTCAGGAGGGGGGGAAAGGGGGGAAAAAACCATAAAAAAACCCCGAAATTCTGACCCAAAACCTCAAAAATTCGCCACGAAACCGCCCAAATTGTGCCCTAAAAATCACCGAATTCTGTCCGAAAAATGCCCAAAATTCTGATCCAAAAAAGCCCAAATTCTGCCCTAAAAAAGCCCAAATTCTGCCCGAAAAATCCCCAAATTCTGCCCGAAAAATCCCCAAAATTCTGCCCCAAAAAAACAAAATTTCACCTCAAAACCGCCCAAATTCTGCCCTAAAAATCACCGAATTCTGCCCAAAAAATGCCCAAAATTCTGACCCAAAAAACCACAAATTCTGCCCCAAAAAACCCAAATTCTGCCCAAATTCCACCGGTTCCCTCCCAGCCCCTCCCAGTCCCTCCCAGTATATCCCAGTTGCTCCCAATCCCCTCCCAGTTCCTCCCAGTTCCTCCCAGTATATCCCAGTTTATCCCAGTTACATCCCAGTCCTCCCAGTATATCCCAGTTTATCCCAGTCCATCCCAATCCCCTCCCAGTCCCTCCCAGTATAACCCAGTCCCTCCCAGTTCCATCCCAGTCCCCCCCAGTCCCCTCCCAGTCCCTCCCAGTATAACCCAGTCCCTCCCAGTCCCCTCCCAGTATATCCCAGTTCCCTCCCAGTTTATCCCAGTTCCTCCAAATCCCCTCCCAGTCCCTCCCAGTATATCCCAGTTTATCCCAATCCCCTCCCAGTTCCCTCCCAGTTCCCTCCCAGTCCCTCCCAGTCCCCTCCCAGTTCCCTCCCAGTTCATCCCAGTCCCTCCCAGTTCCTCCCAGTTTATCCCAGTCCCTCCCAGTTCCTCCCAGTACATCCCAGTTCCCTCCCAGTCCCCTCCCAGTTCCTCCCAGTTCCCTCCCAGTTCCTCCCAATCCCTCCCAGTTTATCCCAGTCCCTCCCAGCCCCTCCCAGTCCCTCCCAGTATATCCCAGTCCATCCCAATCCCCTCCCAGTCCCTCCCAGTATAACCCAGTCCCTCCCAGTTCCATCCCAGTCCCCCCCAGTCCCCTCCCAGTATAACCCAGTTCCCTCCCAGTTTATCCCAGTTCCTCCAAATCCCCTTCGTCCCTCCCAGTATATCCCAGTTTATCCCAATCCCCTCCCAGCCCCTCCCAATCCCTCCCAGTCCCCTCCCAGTTCCGTCCCAGTTCCTCCCAGTTCCTCCCAGTCCCCCCCAGTTCCTCCCAGTCCCTCCCAGTATAACCCAGCCCCTCCCAATCCCCTCCCAGTCCCTCCCAGTCCCTCCCAGTATAACCCAGTCCCTCCCAGTTTATCCCAATCCCCTCCCAGTCCCTCCCAGTCCCCTCCCAGTTCCTCCCAGTCCCTCCCAGTTTATCCCAGTCCCTCCCAGTCCCTCCCAGTACAAACCAGTTCATCCCAGTCCCCTCCCAGTTCCTCCCAGTCCCTCCCAGTCCCTCCCAATCCCCTCCCAGTCCCTCCCAGTTTATCCCAGTCCCTCCCAGTTTGTCCCAGTCCCTCCCAGTTCCATCCCAGTTTATCCCAGTCCCTCCCAGTTTATCCCAGTCCCTCCCAGTCCATCCCAGTCCCTCCCAGTTTATCCCAATCCCCTCCCAGTACCCCCCAATCCCTCCCAGTTTATCCCAGTCCCTCCCAGTCCCTCCCAGTACAAACCAGTTTATCCCAGTCCCTCCCAGCCCCTCCCAGTCCCTCCCAGTATAACCCAGTTCCCTCCCAGTCCCTCCCAGTATATCCCAGTTTGTCCCAATCCCCTCCCAGTCCCTCCCAGTCCCTCCCAGTCCATCCCAGTCCCTCCCAATCCCCTCCCAGTCCCTCCCAGTATAACCCAGTTCCCTCCCAGTCCCTCCCAGTATATCCCAATTTATCCCAGTCCCCTCCCAGTTCCCTCCCAATCCCTCCCAGTTCCCTCCCAGTACATCCCAGTCCCTCCCAGTTTGTCCCAGTTCCCTCCCAGTCCCCCCCAGTCCCTCCCAATCCCTCCCAGTCCCTCCCATTCCCCTCCCAGTCCCTCCCAGTCCCTCCCAGTCCCCCCAGTTTGGCTCACCGGGCTGGCCGCTCGCAGGGCGCCCCCCATCGGCGCCCCCAGGGGGGTGGGGGGGGGTCTCTGCAGGGGGGGAGGGGCGAGCAGCAGGGGGGGGGGCGGGGGGGGCCCCCAGGGGCGGCCCCACCCCCACCATGGCCCCGGGCGGGGGGCGCAGGCCCAGGGGACCCCGGGGAGCCGCTGGGGACACCGGGGGACAGCGGGTCAGCGCCGGCGCCGCCGCGGCGCCCCACCGGCCCAAAATCCCAAAAAACGGCCCCAAATCCCCAAAAAACGGCCCCAGAATGTCCACAAATCCCAAAAAATGGCCCCAAATCCCCAAAAAACGGCCCCAAATCCCCAAAAAACGGCCCCAAATCCCAAAAAACGGCCCCAAAATGTCACGAAATTCCAAAAAACGGCCCCAAATCCCAAAAAACGGCCCCAGAATGTCCCGAAATCCCAAAAAACGGCCCCAAATCCCAAAAAACGGCCCCAAACCCCCAAAAAACGGCCCCAGAATGTCCCGAAATCCCAAAAAACGGCCCCAAATCCCAAAAAACGGCCCCAAATCCCCCAAGAACGGCCCCAAATCCCAAAAAACGGCCCCAAATCCCAAAAAACGGCCCCAAATCCCCAAAAAACGGCCCCAGAATGTCCACAAATCCCAAAAAACGGCCCCAGAATGTCCCGAAATCCCAAAAAACGGCCCCAAATCCCAAAAAACGGCCCCAGAAATGTCCCCAAATTCCAAAAAATGTCCCCAGAATGTCCACAAATCCAAAAAAACGGCCCCAAATCCCAAAAAACGGCCCCAAACCCCAAAAAACGGCCCCAGAAATGTCCCGAAATCCAAAAAAACGGCCCCAGAATGTCCCAAAATCCCAAAAAACGGCCCCAAATCCCCAAAAAACGGCCCCAAATCCCCAAAAAACGGCCCCAGAATGTCCCGAAATCCCAAAAAACGGCCCCAAATCCCAAAAAACGGCCCCAAATCCCCAAAAAACGGCCCCAGAATGTCCCGAAATTCCAAAAAACGGCCCCAAATCCCAAAAAACGGCCCCAAATCCCCAAAAAACGGCCCCAGAATGTCCCGAAATTCCAAAAAACGGCCCCAAATCCCAAAAAACGGCCCCAAATCCCCAAAAAACGGCCCCAAATCCCCAAAAAACGGCCCCAGAATGTCCCAAAATCCCAAAAAATGGCCCCAGAATGTCCACAAATCCCAAAAAAACGGCCCCACAATGTCCACAAATCCCAAAAAACGGCCCCAGAATGTCCACAAATCCCAAAAATGGCCCCAAATCCCCAAAAAACGGCCCCAAATCCCCAAAAAACGGCCCCAAATCCCAAAAAACAGCCCCAAATCCCCAAAAAACGGCCCCAGAATGTCCCGAAATTCCAAAAAACGGCCCCAAACCCCAAAAAAGGCCCCAAATCCCCAAAAAACGGCCCCAGAATGTCCACAAATCCCAAAAAACGGCCCCAAACCCCAAAAAACGGCCCCAAATCCCCAAAAAACGGCCCCAGAATGTCCCGAAATCCCCAAAAAACGGCCCCAGAATGTCCCCAAATCCCAAAAAACGGCCCCAGAATGTCCACAAATCCCAAAAAACGGCCCCAAATCCCAAAAAACGGCCCCAAACTCCAAAAAACGGCCCCAGAATGTCCACAAATCCCAAAAACGGCCCTAAATCCCCAAAAAACGGCCCCAAATCCCCAGAAAACGGCCCCAGAATGTCCCGAAATCCCAAAAACGGCCCCAAATCCCAAAAAACGGCCCCAAATCCCCAAAAAACGGCCCCAGAATGTCCACAAATCCCAAAAAACGGCCCCAAATCCCCAAAAAACGGCCCCAGAAATGTCCCCAAATCCTCAGAAATGTCCCCAAATCCCCAAAAAACATCCCCAAAATGTCTCCAAATCCTCAGAAATGTCCCCAAATCCCCAAAAATGTCCCCAAATCCCAAAAAATGTCCCCAATCCCCAAAAAATGTCCCCAGAAATGTCCCCAAAGCCCAAAAAATGTCCCCAAATCCTCAGAAATGTCCCCAAAATGTCCCCAAATCCCCAAAAAATGTCCCCAGAAATGTCCCCAAACCCCAAAAAACGTCCCCAAAATGTCTCCAAATCCCCAAAAAGTCCCCAAATCCGCAGAAATGTCCCCAAAAATGTCCCCAAAATGTCCCCAATCCCCCCAAAAGTCCCCAAATCCTCAGAAATGTCCCCAGAAATCTCCCCAACCCCCAAAAAAATGTCCCCAAATCCCAAAAAATGTCCCCATTGTCCCCAATGTCCCCAATGTCCCCAATGTCCCCAGTGTCCCCAATGTCCCCAATGTCCCCAACCCCCAAAAAATGTCCCCAAATCCCAAAAAATGTCCCCAATGTCCCCAATGTCCCCAGTGTCCCCAATGTCCCCAGTGTCCTCAGTGTCCCCAATGTCCCCAATGTCCCCAATGTCCCCAATGTCCCCAGTGTCCCCAATGTCCCCATTGTCCCCAGTGTCCCCAATGTCCCCATTGTCCTCAATGTCCCCAATGTCCCCGATGTCCCCAATGTCCCCAATGTCCCCAATGTCCCAGTGTCCCCAATGTCCCCAATGTCCCCAGTGTCCCCAATGTCCCCAATGTCCCCAATGTCCCAGTGTCCCAATGTCCCCAATGTCCCCAGTGTCCCCAATGTCCCCATTGTCCCCAATGTCCCCAATGTCCCCAATGTCCCAGTGTCCCAATGTCCCCAATGTCCCCAGTGTCCCCCGGTGTCCCCAATGTCCCCAATGTCCACAATGTCCCCCCAATGTCCCCAATGTCCCCAATGTCCCCAGTGTCCCCAGTGTCCTCAGTGTCCCCATTGTCCCCAATGTCCCCATTGTCCCCAATGTCCCCAATGTCCCCAATGTCCCCAATGTCCCCAATGTCCCAATGTCCCCAATGTCCCCAATGTCCCCCCAATGTCCCCAATGTCCCCAATGTCCCAATGTCCCAATGTCCCCAATGTCCCCAGTGTCCCCAGTGTCCCCAGTGTCCCCCCGATGTCCCCAATGTCCCAATGTCCCAATGTCCCAATGTCCCCAGTGTCCCCAATGTCCCAATGTCCCAATGTCCCCAGTGTCCCCAGTGTCCCCAATGTCCCCAGTGTCCCCAATGTCCCCAATGTCCCCCCAATGTCCCCAATGTCCCCAGTGTCCCCAATGTCCCAATGTCCCAATGTCCCCAGTGTCCCCAATGTCCTCAATGTCCCCAATGTCCCCAATGTCCCCCCAATGTCCCCAATGTCCCCAATGTCCCCCCAATGTCCCCAGTGTCCCCAATGTCCCCTGCTGTCCCCAATGTCCCCGATGTCCCCAATGTCCCCAGTGTCCTCAGTGTCCCCATTGTCCCCAATGTCCCCAGTGTCCCCCCCATGTCCCCAATGTCCCCAATGTCCCCAGTGTCCCCAATGTTCCCAGTGTCCCCAATGTCCCCAGTGTCCCCCCAATGTCCCCAATATCCCCATTGTCCCCAATGTCCCCAGTGTCCCCCCAATGTCCCCAATGTCCCCAATGTCCCCAGGGTGTCCCCGATGTCCCCAATGTCCCCAATGTCCCCAGTGTCCCCAGTGTCCCCCCAATGTCCCCAGTGTCCCCCCAGTGTCCCCAATGTCCCCATGTCCCAGTGTCCCCAATGTCCCCAATGTCCCCAATGTCCCCAGTGTCCCCAAAGTGTCCCCAGAAATGTCCCCAATGTCCCCTCAGTGTCCCCAATGTCCCCAGTGTCCCCAATGTCCCCCCAATGTCCCCAATGTCCCCAATGTCCCCGATGTCCCCAATGTCCCCCCAGTGTCCCCAATGTCCCCATACCTGGGCGCTGCAGCACGTGGGGCACGAAGGCCGGGCGCAGGATCGGTGGCCTCTGCGGTGACACTGCTGGGGACAGCAGGGGACAAAGGGGACACTGGGGACACTGGGGACACTGGGGACAGCAGGGGACACTGGGGACATTGGGGATACTGGGGACAGCAGGGGACAAAGGGGACATTGGGGACACTGGGGACACTGGGGACATTGGGGATACTGGGGACAGCAGGGGACACTGGGGATACTGGGGACAGCAGGGGACAAAGGGGACAGCAAGGTTGGGGACATTGGGGACAGGAGGGGACAGTGGTGACACTGCTGGGGACAGCAGGGGACAAAGGGGACACTGGGGACAGCGGTGACACTGGGGACATTGGGGACATTGGGGACAGCAGGGGACACTGGGGGGGGCTTGGGGACAGCCAGGGGACAAAGAGGACATTGGGGACATTGGGGACATTGGGGACAGCCAGGGGACACTGGGGGAGTTGACGACATTGGGGACACTGGGGGACGTTGGGGACACTGGGGACACCGGGGGACGTTGGGGACACTGGGGACAGCCAGGGGGCACTGGGGGGGTTGAGGACATTGGGGACACCGGGGGACGTTGGGGACAGCGGTGACATTGGGGACGTTGGGGACAGCCAGGGGACACCGGGGGACGTTGGGGACAGCGGTGACATTGGGGACGTTGGGGACATTGGGGACACTGGGGACACTGGGGACACCAGGGGACGTTGGGGACAGCGGTGACATTGGGGACAGCGGTGACATTGGGGACATTGGGGACACTGGGGACGTTGGGGACAGCGGTGGCACTGACCTGGCCCCACGAATGGCACCGGGGGTGTCCCCAAGGGGGGGACGGTGGCGGCGGCGGCGGCGCGAGCCTCGAGGGACTGCTGGACCTGGGGACAGCGAGGGGACACTGAGGGGACAGCGAGGGGACGTCGGGGACGCTGAGGGCGTTGGGGACATCGGGGACATCGGGGACGTTGAGGGGACATTGGGGACATCGGGGACGTTGGGGACATCGGGGACGTTGGGGACATCAGGGACATTGGGGGATTGGGGACATTGGGGACACTGGGGACATTGGGGACATCGGGGACGTTGGGGACATCGGGGACTTTGAGGGGATTGGGGACATTGGGGACATCGGGGACGTTGAGGGGACATTGGGGACGTTGGGGACATTGGGGACATCGGGGACATCGGGGACGTTGAGGGCATTGGGGACATTTTGGGGACATTAGAGTGGTTGGGGACATTGGGGACACTCAAGTGACATTTGGTGACATTTAGGGACACTTGGGGACACTCAGGTGACACTTGGGGACATTTGGTGACACCCAGGTGACATTTGGGGACACTTGGTGACACCCAGGTGACACTTGGGGACATTTGGGGACACCTGGGGACACTCAGGTGACACTCAGGTGACACTTGGGGACACTTGGGGTCATTTGGGGACACTCAGGTGACAGTTGGGGACATTTGGTGACACTTGGGGACACTTGGGGACACCCAGGTGACACTTGGGGACACTCAGGTGACATTTGGGGACACTTGGTGACACTTGGTGACACCCAGGTGACACTCGGGGACACCCAGGTGACACTTGGTGACACTTGGGGACACTCGGGGACACTCATGTGACATCTGGGGACATTTGGTGACACTCAGGTGACATTTGGGGACACTCAGGTGACATTTGGTGACATTTGGTGACACCCAGGTGACATTTGGGGACACTCAGGTGACATTTGGTGACACTCAGGTGACACTCAGGTGACATTTGGTGACATTTGGTGACACCCAGGTGACATTTGGGGACACTCAGGTGACATTTGGGGACACTCAGGTGACACTCAGGTGACACTTGGTGACATTTGGTGACACTCAGGTGACACTTGGGGACATTTGGGGACACCCAGGTGACACTTGGGGACATTTGGTGACACCCAGGTGACATTTGGGGACACTCAGGTGACATTTGGTGACATTTGGGGACACTCAGGTGACATTTGGTGACACTCAGGTGACACTCAGGTGACACTTGGGGACACTTGGTGACACCCAGGTGACATTTAGGGACACTCAGGTGACATTTGGTGACACTCAGGTGACACTCAGGTGACATTTGGGGACATTTGGGGACACCTGGTGACACTCATGTGACACTTGGTGACACTTGGTGACACTCAGGTGACACTCAGGTGACACTCAGGTGACACTTGGTGACACTTGGTGACACTCAGGTGACATTTGGTGACATTTGGGGACACCTGGTGACACTCATGTGACACTTGGTGACACTTGGTGACACTCAGGTGACACTCAGGTGACACTCAGGTGACACTTGGTGACACTTGGTGACACTCAGGTGACATTTGGTGACATTTGGGGACACCTGGTGACACTCATGTGACACTTGGTGACACTTGGTGACACTCAGGTGACACTCAGGTGACACTCAGGTGACACTTGGGGACACTTGGGGACACTCAGGTGACACTTGGTGACATTTGGGGACACCCAGGTGACACTTGGGGACACTTGGTGACACTTGGGGACACTCGGGGACACTCAGGTGACACCTGGGGACACCCAGGTGACACTTGGTGACACCCAGGTGACATTTGGGGACACTCAGGTGACACTTGGTGACATTTGGTGACACTGGGGGACACTTGGGGACACTCAGGTGACACCTGGGGACACTCAGGTGACATTTGGGGACACTCAGGTGACACTTGGTGACACCCAGTGACATTTGGGGACACCCAGGTGACATTTGGGGACACTCAGGTGACACCTGGGGACACTCAGGTGACATTTGGGGACACCCAGGTGACATTTGGTGACACCCAGGTGACACTTGGGGACACTTGGGGTCATTTAGGGACACTCAGGTGACATCTGGGGACACTCAGGTGACATTTGGGGACACTCGGTGACATTTGGTGACATTTGGGGACATTTGGTGACACCCAGGTGACACTTGGGGACATTTGGTGACATTTGGGGACATTTGGGGACACTCAGGTGACACCCAGGTGACATTTGGGGACACCCAGGTGACATTTGGGGACACCCAGGTGACACTTGGGGACACTTGGGGACATTCAGGTGACACTTGGAGACATTTGGGGACATCTGGTGACACTCAGGTGACACCTGGTGACACCTGGTGACACTTGGGGACATTTGGGGACACTTGGGGACACTCGGGGACACTCAGGTGACACCTGGGGACACTCGGTGACATTTGGTGACACCCAGGTGACACTTGGGGACACTTGGGGACACCCAGGTGACATTTGGGGACACTCAGGTGACACTTGGTGACACCCAGGTGACATTTGGGGACACTCAGGTGACATTTGGTGACACCCAGGTGACATTTGGGGACATTTGGGGACACTCAGGTGACATTTGGTGACATTTGGTGACATTTGGTGACACTCAGGTGATATTTGGGGACACTCAGGTGACATTTGGTGACACTCAGGTGACAGTTGGTGACATTTGGGGACACTCAGGTGACATTTGGGGACATTTGGTGACATTTGGGGACACTTGGTGACATTTGGGGACACTCAGGTGACACTTGGTGACATTTGGTGACACTTGGTGACATTTGGGGACACTCAGGTGACATTTGGGGACATTTGGTGACACCCAGGTGACACTTGGTGACACCCAGGTGACATTTGGGGACACTCAGGTGACATTTGGTGACATTTGGGGACACTCAGGTGACACTTGGGGACACTCAGGTCACATTTGGGGACACTCAGGTGACACCCAGGTGACATTTGGGGACATTTGGTGACACCCAGGTGACACTTGGTGACACTTGGTGACACCCAGGTGACACTTGGTGACACCCAGGTGACATTTGGGGACACCCAGGTGACATTTGGGGACACTCAGGTGACATTTGGTGACACCCAGGTGACACTTGGTGACATTTGGTGACACCCAGGTGACACTTGGGGACACTCAGGTGACATTTGGGGACATTTGGGGACACTTGGGGACACTCAGGTGACATTTGGTGACATTTGGTGACACCCAGGTGACATTTGGGGACACCTGGTGACACTCAGGTGACACTTGGGGACACTTGGGGACACCCAGGTGACACTTGGTGACATTTGGTGACACCCAGGTGACACTTGGTGACATTTGGTGACACTCAGGTGACACCTGGGGACACTCAGGTGACATTTGGGGACACTCAGGTGACACCCAGGTGACATTTGGGGACACCCAGGTGACAATTGGTGACACTCAGGTGACACTTGGGGACACTCGGGGACATTAGGGGACACTCAGGTGACATTTGGGGACACTCGGGGACATTTGGGGACACTCAGGTGACAGTTGGTGACATTTGGGGACACTCAGGTGACACCTGGGGACACTCAGGTGACATTTGGGGACACTCAGGTGACATTTGGGGACACTCAGGTGACACTCAGGTGACATTTGGTGACACCTGGGGACACTCGGTGACATTTGGGGACACTCAGGTGACATTTGGGGACATTTGGTGACATTTGGGGACACTCGGGGACACTCAGGTGACATTTGGTGACATTTGGTGACACCCAGGTGACATTTGGGGACACTCAGGTGACATTTGGGGACACTTGGTGACATTTGAGGACACTTGGGGACACCCAGGTGACACTTTGGGACACCCAGGTGACACTTGGTGACATTTAGGGACACTTGGGGACACTCAGGTGACACTTGGTGACATTTGGTGACACCCAGGTGACATTTGGGGACACCTGGGGACACCTGGTGACACTCATGTGACACTTGGTGACACTTGGTGACACTCAGGTGACACTCAGGTGACACTCAGGTGACACTTGGGGACACTTGGGGACACTCGGGGACACTTGGGGACATTTGGGGACACTCAGGTGACATTTGGGGACACCCAGGTGACACTTGGGGACACTCAGGTGACACTCGGGGACATTTGGGGACACTTGGGGACACTCAGGTGACACTCAGGTGACACTCAAGTGACATCTGGGGACACTCAGGTGACACTTGGGGACATTTGGTGACACCCAGGTGACACCTGGGGACATTTGGGGACATTTAGGGACACTCAGGTGACATCTGGGGACACTCAGGTGACACTTGGGGACATTTGAGGACATTTGGTGACATTTGGTGACATTTGGTGACATTTGGGGACACTCAGGTGACATTTGGTGACACTCAGGTGACACTTGGGGACATTTGGTGACATTTGGGGACACTCGGGGACACCCAGGTGACATTTGGTGACACCCAGGTGACATTTGGTGACACCCAGGTGACACTTGGGGACACCCAGGTGACATTTGGGGACACCCAGGTGACATTTGGGGACATTTGGTGACATTTGGTGACACCCAGGTGACACTTGGTGACATTTGGTGACATTTGGTGACATTTGGGGACACTCAGGTGACATTTGGGGACATTTGGGGACACTCAGGTGACATTTGGTGACACTCAGGTGACACTCAGGTGACACTTGGTGACATTTGGGGACATTTGGTGACACTCGGTGACATTTGGTGACATTTGGTGACATTTGGGGACACTCAGGTGACACTTGGTGACATTTGGTGACACCCAGGTGACATTTGGTGACATTTGGGGACATTTGGGGACACACCTGCTGGTAGGTGTTGGTGGCGATGATCGGGCGCAGGACGGGGGGCGGGGCCAGCGGGTCCCCGGGGGCGGGGCCTGGAGCCCCCAGCACCTCCTGCTCGAACCTGCACCAGTATAAACCAGTAAGGACCAGTACGGACCAGTATGGACCAGTATGAACCGGTAAAAAGCAGTACAGACCAGTACGGACCAGTATGGACCAGTACAGACCAGTACAGACCAGTAAGGACCAGTACAGACCAGTACAGACCAGTATGGACCAGTACGGACCAGTATGGACCAGTACAGACCAGTATAAACCACTACAGACCAGTAAGAACCAGTACAGACCAGTATAAACTGGTAAAAGCCAGTACAGACCAGTATAGACCAGTATAAACTGGTAAAAACCAGTACAGACCAGTACAGACCAATATGGACCAGTACGGACCAGTATGGACCAGTACAGGCCAGTATAAAACAGTAAAAACCAGCACAGACCAGTATGGACCAGTACAGACCAGCAAGGACCGGTAAAAACCAGTAAAAACCAGTACAGACCAGTACGGACCAGTACAGACCAGTACGGACCAGTACAGACCAGTACGGACCAGTATAAACCAATAAAAACCAGCACAGACCAGTCTGGACCAGTACAGACCAGTGCAAACCAGTCTGGACCAGTACAGACCAGTCTGGACCAGTACAGACCAGTCTGGACCAGTACAGATCAATACAAACCAGTACAGACCAGTATGGGCCAGTAAGGACCAGTATGGGCCACAACAAACCAGTACAGACCACCACAAACCAACAAAAACTGGCACAAACCTGTCAGAACCAGTATAAACCACTAAGAACCAGTACAAACCAGTATGGACCCGCCCAGTGCCCCCCAGTAACCCCAAAACCCCGCCCCCGTTACCGCGGCAACGCCAGGCCCCGCCCATCCCCACATAAACCCCGCCCCCGTTACCACGACAACGCCAAACTCCGCCCATCCTTCCATCAGGCCCCGCCCCCGTTACCGCGGCAACGCCAAACTCCGCCCATCCCTCCCACCAACCCCGCCCCCGTTGCCATGGCAGCATTCAGGACACGCCTCTCCCCTAAGCCCCGCCCCCGTTGCCATGGCAGCACGCAGAACCCCCCACTCATCTCCATTAAGCCACGCCCCCCGTTCCCATGGCAACCGCAAAAGTCCCGCCCCCTCCCGGCCGCCATGACAGCCGCGCCGCTCCCTTCCCCTCACAGCGCCATCTCCGCCTCCATCTCCTTCAGCCGCTCCTCGCCGCTCTTCACCGCGGCCCCGCCGCCTCCCGCCGCCGCTCCGGGCCCCGCCGCCACCACCGCCGCGCCACCGGGCCCGGCTCCCGCCGCCATCCCCGGCCCCGCCGCTCCGGGAGCCGCAGCAGCCGCCATGGCCGAGACAGCCGCAGCCACTTCCGCCCGCCTGAGGGGGGGGCACTTCCGGCGCGGCGCAGTGACGTCACTCCGCGCGACAACACCAAAAAAAAAAACTAAAAAAAAAAAAAAACGAACGCGGATTTTGGGGCGAAATCGCGGAAAAATGGACAAAAATGGCGGCGGAAGGGGCGAAAAGCGCTTTAATGGCGGCGACGCAGCGGGGAGGCCGCGGGGCAGGGCGCGCTCAGCGCTTGAGCTCGCTGTAGACGTCCCCGCGGGCGCCCTGCAGCTCCTGGTAGGGCGAGTCCTGCTCCGGGGGGCGGGGCTTGGGCGGGGCTGTGGGGGGAAAGGGGGCGTGGTCAATGGGAGACACGCCCAGTGTCCCCCAGTAACACCCCCAGTGACTCCCAGTAACACCCAGTGACTCCCAGTAACACCCAGTGACTCCCAGTGCCCTCCCAGTGCCCTCCCAGTAACACCCAGTGACTCCCAGTAACACCCAGTGCCCTCCCAGTAACCCCCAGTGCCCTCCCAGTAACACCCAGTGCCCTCCCAGTGCCTTCCCAGTAACCCCCAGTGCCCTCCCAGTAACACCCAGTGCCCTCCCAGTGCCCTCCCAGTGCCCTCCCAGTGCCCTCCCAGTAACCCCCAGTGCCCTCCCAGTAACACCCAGTGCCCTCCCAGTGCCTTCCCAGTAACCCCCAGTGTCCTCCCAGTAACACCCAGTGCCCTCCCAGTAACCCCCAGTGCCCTCCCAGTGCCTCCCAGTAACACCCAGTGCCCTCCCAGTAACCCCCAGTGCCTCCCAGTAACACCCAGTGCCCTCCCAGTAACATCCAGTGCCCTCCCAGTGCCTCCCAGTAACCCCCAGTGCCCTCCCAGTGCCCCCCAGTGCCCTCCCAGTAACATCCAGTGACTCCCAGTAACCCCCAGTGACTCCCAGTAACACCCAGTGCCCTCCCAGTGCCCTCCCAGTGCCTCCCAGTAACACCCAGTGCCTCCCAGTAACACCCAGTGCCCTCCCAGTGCCTCCCAGTAACCCCCAGTGCCCTCCCAGTAACACCCAGTGGCCTCCCAGTAACCCCCAGTGCCTCCCAGTAACCCCCAGTGCCCTCCCAGTGCCCTCCCAGTAACCCCCAGTGCCCTCCCAGTAACCCCCAGTGCCCTCCCAGTGCCCTCCCAGTGCCTCCCAGTAACCCCCAGTGCCCTCCCAGTGCCTCCCAGTAACCCCCAGTGCCTCCCAGTAACCCCCAGTGCCCTCCCAGTAACACCCAGTGCCCTCCCAGTGCCCTCCCAGTGCCCTCCCAGTAACACCCAGTGCCTCCCAGTAACCCCCAGTGCCTCCCAGTGCCCTCCCAGTGCCCTCCCAGTAACCCCCAGTGCCCCCCAGTGCCCTCCCAGTGCCTCCCAGTAACCCCCAGTGCCTCCCAGTAACCCCCAGTGCCCTCCCAGTAACCCCCAGTGCCCCGCCCCCAAAAATCCCTCCCTCTTTAGCCACGCCCCCATGTTAGCAGCTGTCAATTATTTAGGCCACGCCCACCACCAGCCCCTCCCTCTTTAGCCACGCCCCCATGCTAATAACTATCAATTATTTAAGCCACGCCCACCAGCAGCCCCTCCCTCTTTAGCCACGCCCCCATGCTAGTAACTGTCAATTATTTAGGCCACGCCCACCAGCAGCCCCTCCCTCTTTAGCCACGCCCCCATGCTAGCAACTGTCAATTATTTAAGCCACGCCCACCAGCATCCCCTCCCTCTTTAGCCACGCCCCCATGCTAACAACTGTCAATATTTAGGCCACGCCCACCAGCAGCTCCTCCCCCTTTAGCCACGCCCCCATGCGAACAACTGTCAATATTTAGGCCACGCCCACCAGCAGCCCCTCCCTCTTTAGCCACGCCCCCATGCTAGCAGATGTCAGTTATTTAGGCCACGCCCAATGGCAATCCCTTGCCACTTGACCACGCCCACAAATTTGCTTATCTGCTTTGGCCACGCCCACAAAAACGGTCCCTGCGTTCAAGCCACGCCCATAAGCAGCTCCTCCCTTTTTAGCCACACCCACAAACCGCCATCACCTCTGGCCACGCCCACACCCCCGCCACTTTCCCTTGACCACGCCCACAAAAACCGGTCCCGCCGCTTTGACCACGCCCACCTCGGCGGCCCCGTCCCGCCAGCCAATAGGCCGCGCCCGCGATCAGCAGCGTCATGATGACGTCAGCGGCCACGAGCGCCGCGATTGGCCCCGGCCCCGGGAGGCAGCCGGAACATTCTGGAAAAGGGGGCGGGGTCACCTGGTGACGTCACCGCGACCCCGCCGTGACCCCGAGCTGGGGGGGGAGGGGCCTCACCTGGATGGGCGGCGGCCGCTCCTGGGACCGGAAGTGAGCGAGGGAGGGGGGGGCGGGGCTTGGATCAGCCCCTCCCCCCCTTCTGCCCCGCCCCTTTCCGCCCCTCCCTTTTAGGGAGGGGTCGAAAGGGCGGGGGAGGGGTAAAAATGGGTGGGGGAGGGGCTCGGGGGGTCCTCAGGGGGTGGGGGAGGGGCTCGGGGCGTGGGGGAGGGGCTCGGGGGGGTCCCCAGGGGTTGGGGGAGGGGCTAGAAGGTGGGGGAGGGGCTTTGGGTTGGGGTCCCCTGGGGTTGGAGGAGGGGCTCGGGGCGTGGGGGAGGGGCACAGGGGGGGGTCCCCAAGGGGAGGGGGAGGGGCTGAGGGGGGCGGGGGTCCCGGGGGTGGGGGAGGGGCCGACCCCACCCCTCCCCCACCCCCCCAATTTCTCCGCCATTCCCCTCCCCCACCCCAGGGCCCGGCCACTTCTTCTTTTGGGGGCGGGGCCCGGGGGTGGGGGAGGGGCGGGGGGGGTGGGGTGGGGGGGGTGGGGAGACCCTCAGGGTGGGGGAGGGGCGGGGAAGGGCCCCCCCGGGGAGGGGGAGGGGCCTCACCGAGCAGCAGGAGGACGAGGAGGCCGAGGGTCCCTGGGGGGGCCATGGCGGCGGTGGGGGAGGGGGAAGGGGCGGGGCCGGGTGTGGCAGCTCAGGCCACGCCCCCTCCGCGAGTCACGGCCTCTGATTGGGCGGCCCCGCCGCCCCGCCCCGAAACTCGTGACCGTCCCCCCCTTTCCCCAGAACTTCCCCATTTTGGGGTCCCTGCTCTAGCCACGCCCCTTGCCCAACAAGCCCCGCCCACTCGCCCGCAAGAGCCGCCTTTATTAAGCTCCGCCCCGCCTTTAAACCCCGCCCCCTTTTAACCGCGCGCGGCCCCTTTAAGGCTCCATGGGCGGGGCCCCCTTCGGCTCCGCCCACCGCCCTCTTCGATTGGCCGAATCAGCCGAGGGGCCCCCACCCGCGCGCTGATTGGCTCCGGCAGCGCGACTGAACCCGGAAGTCGCGCTCTGATTGGTCCAGCGCCGCGAGGCGGGAGTGAAGGAGGGGAGGAGGCGGGCGCTGATTGGTCCCCGCGTCACGTGGGGTGGGGGGCGTGGCTTGCGCGAGGCAGGGCGGGAAAGGCGCGGCCCTGAGGAGGCCCCGGGCGGACGCGACCACTGCGAGTGCGTGGCGGGGGGGGAAGGATTTGAGGGGTCCTGGGGGGGTTTTTGGGGGGATTTTGGGGGGGATTTGTGGTGGGGGGGGGTCCGAGGGGGTCCCCAGGGAGTTTGGGTAGGCCGGAGGGGGGGGGGGGATGGGAAGGAGCATGGGTGTTCCGGGGGGAGGTTGTTTGGGGGGGTCCGGGAGGGACCATTTTGGGGTTTTGGGGGGTCTTGAGGACATTTTGGGGGTCCGGGAGGGACCATTGGGGAGTTTTGGGGGGGATTTTGGGGGTCCAGGACGGACCATTTTGGGATTTGGGGGGGGGTTGGAGGGGATTTTGGGGGGTCTGGGCGGGACCATTTTGGGGTTTGGGCGGGATTTGGGGGGGTTTTGGGGGTCTGGGAGGGACCATTTTGGGATGTGGGGGGTTTTTGGGGGGTCCGGGAGGGGCCATTTTGGGATTTGGGGGGTCTTGAGGACATTTTGGGGGTCCGGGAGGGACCATTGGGGAGGTTTGGGGGGGATTTTGGGGTCTTGGGGGGGTTTTGGGGGTCTGGGAGGGACCATTTTGGGATTTGGGGGGGATTTGGGGGGGATTTTGGGGGTCTGTGAGGGACCATTTTGGGATTTGGGGGGGATTTGGGGGGTTTTGGAAGGTCTGGCAGGGGCCAATGGGGAGTTTTGGGGGGGATTTGGGGGGTCTTGGGGGGGTTTTGGGGGTCCGGGAGGGACCATTTTGGGATTTGGGGGGGATTTTGGGGGTTTTGAGGGTCTGGGAGGGACCATTTTGGGAGGTTTGGGGGGGATTTTGGGGGTCTTGGGGGGGTTTTGGGGGTCTGGGAGGGACCATTTTGGGATTTGGGGGGGGTTTTGGGGGTTCCTGAGGGGGTTTGGGGGCACTGGAAGAGACCATTGGGGAGTTTTGGGGGGGATTTTGGGGGTCTTGAGGGGGGTTTTGGGGGTCTGGGAGGGACCATTTTGGGATTTGGGGGGGATTTGGGGGGTCTGGGAGGGACCATTTTGGGATTTTGGGGGGATTTTGGGGGTCCGGGAGGGACCATTTTGGGATTTGGGGGGGTTTTGGGGGTCCGGGCAGCAGCATTTGGGATTTGGAGGGGATTTGGGGGGTCTGGGAGGGACCATTTTGGGATTTGGGGGGGTTTTGGGGGTCTGGGAGGGACCAATTTGGGATTTGAGGGGGATTTTGGGGGTCCGGGCGGGACCATTTTGGGATTTGGGGGGGATTTTGGGGGGTCTGGGAGGGACCATTGGGGATTTGGGGGGGTTTTGGGGGTCCGGGCGGGACCATTTTGGGATTTGGGGGGGATTTGGGGGGTCTGGGAGGGACCATTTTGGGGTTTGGGCGGGTTTTGGGGGTCTGGGAGGGACCATTTTGGGATTTGGGGGGGTTTTGGGGGTCCGGGAGGGACCATTTTGGGGTTTGGGCCGGATTTGGGGGGGTTTTGGGGGTCTGGGCAGGACCATTTTGGGATTTGGGGGGGATTTTGGGGGTCTTGGGGGGGTTTTGGGGGTCTGGGAGGGACCATTTTGGGATTTGGGGGGGTTTTGGGGGTCCGGGCGGGACCATTTTGGGATTTGGGGGGGATTTTGGGGGTTCCTGAGGGGGTTTGGGATTTTCCGAGCGGGTTTTGGGCGATCCCAGGTGGATTTGGGGGTTCCCAGGTGGAATTTTGGGGTTCCAAGGTGGAATTTTGGGGTTCCCAGTGGATTTTGGGCGATCCCAGGTGGAATTTTGGGGTTCCCAAGTGGATTTTGTGTGATCCCGGGTGGAATTTTGGGGGCTCCCAGTGGATTTTGGGTGATCCCGGGTGGAATTTTGGGGTTCCCAGTGGATTTGGGGTTCCCAAGTCGATTTTGGGTGGTTTTGTGTGGAATTTTGGGGTTCCCAGTGGATTTTGGTTGATTCCGGGTGAAATTTTGGGGTTCCCAGTGGATTTTGGGTGATCCCGGGTGGAATTTTGGGGTTTTCTGAGCAGATTTTGGGGTTCCCAGTGGATTTTGTGCAATCCTGGGTGGAATTTTGGGGTTTTCTGAGGGGATTTTGGGTTCCCAAGTGGATTTTGGGCGATCCCGGGTGGAATTTTGGGGGTTCCCGGTGGATTTTGGGTGATCCCGGGTGGAATTTTGGGGTTCCCAGTGGATTTTGGGTGATCCCAGGTGGAATTTTGGGGTTCCCAGTGGATTTTGGGTGATCCCAGGAGGAACTTTGGGGTTCCCAGTGGATCTGGGGAGGTTCCAGGTGGATTTGGGGTTCGCTGAGTGGATTTTGGGTGGTTTTGGTTGATCCCGGGTGGAATTTTGGGGTTTTCTGAGGGGATTTTGGGGTTCCCAAGTGGATTTTGGTTGATCCCGGGTGGAATTTTGGGGTTCCCGGTGGATTTTGGGCGATCCCAGGTGGAATTTTGGGGTTCCCAGTGGATTTTGGGGGTTCCCAGGTGGAATTTTGGGGTTCCAAGGTGGAATTTTGGGGTTCCCAGTGGATTTTGTGCAATCCCGGGTGGAATTTTGGGGTTCCAAGGTGGAATTTTGGGGTTCCCGGTGGATTTTGGGTGATCCCAGGTGGAATTTTGGGATTCCCAGTGGATCTGGGGAGGTTCCAGGTGGATTTGGGGTTCGCTGAACGGATTTTGGGTGGTTTGGGGTGATCCTGGGTGGAATTTTGGGGTTTTCTGAGCGGATTTTGGGGTTCCCTGTGGATTTTGGGTTATCCCAGGAGGAATTTTGGGGTTCCCTGTGAATTTTGGGTTATCCCGGGTGGAATTTTGGGTTTCCCTGTGGATTTTGGGTTATCCCAGGAGGAATTTTGGGGTTCCCAGTGGATTTTGGGTGGTTTTGTGTGGAAGTTTTGGGGTTCCCAGTGGATTTTGGGTTATCCCAGGTGGAATTTTGGGGTTCCCAAGTGGATTTTGGGTTATCCCAGGTGGAATTTTTGGGTTCCCAGTGGATCTGGGGAGGTTCCAGGTGGATTTGGGGTTTGCTGAGCGGATTTTGGGTGGTTTTGTGTGGAATTTTGGGGTTCCCAGTGGATTTTGGGCGATCCTGGGTGGAATTTTGGGGTTCCCAGTGGATTTTGGGGTTCCTGGTGGATTTTGGGTGATCCCGGGTGGAATTTTGGGGTTCCCAGTGGATTTTGGGCGATCCCGGGTGGAATTTTGGAGTTCCCAGTGGATTTTGGGCGATCCCGGGTGGAATTTTGGGGTTCCAAGGTGGAATTTTGGGGTTCCCGGTGGATTTTGGGTGATCCCAGGAGGAATTTTGGGGTTTTCTGAGGGGATTTTGGGGTTCCCAAGTGGATTTTGTGCGATCCCGGGTGGATTTTTGGGGTTCCCGGTGGATTTTGGGTTATCCCAGGTGGAATTTTAGGGTTCCCAGTGGATTTTGGGTGGTTTTGTGTGGAATTTTGGGGTTCCCTGTGGATTTTGGGCGATCCCAGGTGGAATTTTGGGGTTCCCAGTGGATCTGGGGAGGTTCCAGGTGGATTTGGGGTTCGCTGAGTGGATTTTGGGTGGTTTGGGGTGATCCTGGGTGGAATTTTGGGGTTCCCAGTGGATTTTGGGCGATCCCGGGTGGAATTTTGGGGTTCCAAGGTGGAATTTTGGGGTTCCCGGTGGATTTTGGGCGATCCCAGGTGGAATTTTGGGGTTTTCTGAGGGAATTTTGGGTGATCCCAGGTGGAATTTTGGGATTCCCAGTGGATTTTGGGTGATCCCAGGAGGAATTTTGGGGTTCCCAAGTGGATTTTGTGTGATCCCAGGTGGAATTTTGGGGTTCCCAAGTGGATTTTGGGCGATCCCGGGTGGAATTTTGGGGTTCCCAGTGGATTTTGGGTGATCCCGGGTGGAATTTTGGGGTTCCCAGTGGATCTGGGGAGCTTCCAGGTGGATTTGGGGTTCGCTGAGTGGATTTTGAGTGGTTTGGGGTGATCCCGGGTGGAATTTTGGGGTTCCCAGTGGATTTTGGTTGATCCCGGGCGGAATTTTGGGGTTCCCAAGTGGATTTTGTGCGATCCCGGGTGGAATTTTAGGGTTCCAAGGTGGAATTTTGGGGTTCCCGGTGGATTTTGGGTGATCCCGGGTGGAATTTCGGGGTCCCCAGTGCATTTTGTTCGATCCTGGGTGGAATTTTGGGGTTCCCTGTGAATTTTGGGTGGTTTTGTGTGGAAGTTTTGGGGTTCCCAGTGGATTTTGGGTTATCCCAGGTGGAATTTTGGGGTTCCCAAGTGGATTTTGGGTTATCCCGGGTGGAATTTTGGGGTTCCCAGTGGATCTGGGGAGGTTCCAGGTGGATTTGGGGTTTGCTGAGCGGATTTTGGGTGGTTTTGTGTGGAATTTTGGGGGTTCCCAGTGGATTTTGGGTTATCCCGGTTGGAATTTTGGGGGTTCCCAGTGGATTTTGGGTGATCCCGGGTGGAATTTTGGGGTTCCAAGGTGGAAGTTTGGGGTTCCCGGTGGATTTTGGGTGATCCCAGGAGGAATTTTGGGGTTTTCTGAGGGGATTTTGGGGTTCCCAAGTGGATTTTGTGTGATCCCGGGTGGAACTTTGGGGTTCCCAGTGGATTTTGGTTGATCCCGGGTGGAATTTTGGGGTTCCCAGTGGATTTTGGGTGGTTTTGTGTGGAATTTTTGGGTTCCCGGTGGATCTGGGGAGGTTCCAGGTGGATTTGGGGTTTGCTGAGCGGATTTTGGGTGGTTTTGTGTGGAATTTTGGGGTTCCCCGGTGGATTTTGGGTTATCCCAGGTGGAATTTTAGGGTTCCCAGTGGATTTTGGGTGGTTTTGTGTGGAATTTTGGGGTTCCCGGTGGATCTGGGGAGCTTCCAGGCGGATTTGGGGTTCTCTGAGCTGATTTTGGGGTGGCTTTCCCCCCTCCCAGGCGCCGTTCGCGCCGTTCCCGCCGGGATTTCTCTCTCCCCGAGCGGGTTTTTTTCCCGATCCCGTCCCGAATTTGGGGGAGTTTTGGGGGATTTTTGGGGGATTTTTGGGGTTCCCCCTCCCCAGTTCCCCGTTTTCTCCTCCGCAGGCCATGCCTCCCCCTCGCTGCAGCCGCTGCCCGCTGCCCTCGGCGCTGCTGCGCTCGCGCTCGCTGCTCCCGTTCTGCCGCCGCTGCTTCCTCAGCGCCTTCGAGGCCGAGGTCCTGCAGGCGCTGCTGCAGCCCGGGCCCGGCCCTGCACCCCAAAACTGGGGCCTCGCGCCCCAAAATCCCGGGGTTCCGCCCCAAAAACCTGAGGTTCCGCCTCATAACCCCCAAAATCCCGGGGTTCCACCCCAAAACTGGGGCCTTGCGCCCCAAAATCCCGGGGTTCCACCCCAAAAACCCGGGGTTGCGCCCCAGAATATCCAAAATCCCGGGGTTCCACCCCAAAATCCCGGGGTTCCACCCCAAAAACCCGAGGTTCCGCCTCATAACCCCCAAAATCCTGGGGTTCCACCCCAAAAACCCGAGGTTCTGCCTCATAACCCCCAAAATCCCGGGGTTCTGCCCCAAAACTGGGGCCTTGCGCCCCAAAATCCCGGGGTTCCACCCCAAAAACCTGAGGTTCTGCCTCGTAACCCCCAAAATCTCGGGGTTCCACCCCAAAAACCCGGGGTTCCATCCCAAAATCTCGGGGTTCCACCCCAAAAACCCGAGGTTCTGCCTCATAACCCCCAAAATCCCGGGGTTCCACCCCAAAATCCCGGGGTTCCACCCCAAAAACCCGGGGTTGCGCCCCAGAATATCCAAAATCCCGGGGTTCTGCCCCAAAATCCCGGGGTTCCACCCCAAAATCCCGGGGTTCCGCCCCAAAAACCCGGGGTTCTGCCTCATAACCCCCAAAATCCCGGGGTTCCACCCCAAAAACCCGGGGTTCCATCCCAAAATCCCGGGGTTCCACCCCAAAAAGCCGAGGTTCCGCCTCATAACCCCCAAAATCCCGGGGTTCCACCCCAAAATTCTGGGGGTCCACGCCAAGAATGTGGCGTTCTACCCCAAAACCCCAGGATTTCATCTCAAAACTTTGGGATTTCAGCTCCAAACTTTGGGATTTCATCCCAAAATCCCGAGATTCCGCCTGAAAACCCCGGAATTTCCCCCCAAAACCCCGCAATTTCCCCCCAAAACCCCCAGAATTTCGGGATTTCACCCCAAAACCCCACAATTTCCCCCCAAAACCCCCAGAATTTCGGGATTTCCCCCCAGAATTCCAAGATTTCCCCCCAGAATTTCGAGATTTCCCCCCAGAATTCCGAGATCTCCCCCCACAATTTCGGGATTTCCCCCCAAAACCCCCAGAATTTCGGGATTTCACCCCAAAACCCCACAATTTCCCCCCAAAACCCCCAGAATTTCAGGATTTCCCCCCAAAACCCCAAGAATTTTGAGATTTCCCCCCAGAATTTCGAGATTTCCCCCCAGAATTCTGAGATTTCCCCCCAAAACCCCCAGGATTTCGGGATTTCCCCCCAGAATTCTGGGATTTCCCCCCAGAATTCCGAGATTTCCCCCCAGAACCCCACAATTTCCCCCCAAAACCCCCAGGATTTCGGGATTTCCCCCCAGAATTTTGGGATTTCCCCCCAAAACCCCCAGAATTTCGAGATTTCCCCCCACAATTTCGGGATTTCCCCCCAAAACCCCAAGAATTTCGAGATTTCCCCCCAGAATTCCGGGATTTCCCCCCAAAACCCCCAGGATTTCGCGATTTCTCCCCAGAATTTCGCGATTTCCCCCCAGAATCCCGCAATTTCCCCCCAGAATCCCGCAATTTCCCCCCAGAATCCCGCGATTTCCCCCCGGAATTCCGCGACTCCCCCCCGTAATTCCGCCACCTCCCCCCGTAATTCCGCTACCCGCCGCCCTCCCGCCGCCGCCCCGCCGCCGGGCGCGCTCCCTCTGGCCGGGCGCGCCGTGGCCGTGGCCGCCTCGGGGGGCAAGGACTCCACGGTGCTCGCCCACCTGCTGGCCCGGCTGAACGGCGGCCGGCGGCTAGGGCTGCGGCTCGCGCTGCTGGCCGTGGACGAGGGCATCGCGGGCTACCGGGACGAGGCGCTGCGGGCGGTGCGGGCGGCCGGCGCGGCGCTGGCGCTGCCGCTGGCCGTGGTGTCGCACCGGGAGCTGTTCGGCTGGGCCGTGGACCAGCTGGGCGCGGCGCTGGGCGGGCGCAGCCGGTGCACGGCGTGCGGCGTGTTCCGCCGGCAGGCGCTGGAGCGGGCGGCGCGGGAGATGGGCGCCGACTGGATCGCGACGGGTGAGCGGAGGGAGGGACTGGGTTATACTGGGAGGGACTGGGAGGGACTGGGATGGACTGGGAGGGAACTGGGATGGACTGGGAGGGACTGGGAGCAAACTGGGATGGACTGGGAGGGACTGGGATATACTGGGATAGACTGGGATGGACTGGGAGTGAACTGGGAGGGACTGGGATGGACTGGGAGGGAACTGGGTTATACTGGGTTATACTGGGAGGAACTGGGAGTGAACTGGGAGGGGACTGGGATGGACTGGGATATACTGGGAGGGACTGGGTTATACTGGGAGGGACTGGGAGGGACTGGGAGTGAACTGGGAGGGACTGGGATGGACTGGGAGGCACTGGGAGGGAACTGGGATGGACTGGGAGGCACTGGGATGAACTGGGAGGGACTGGGATGAACTGGGAGTGAACTGGGAGGGACTGGGAGGCACTGGGATAAACTGGGAGGGACTGGGATATACTGGGAGGGACTGGAATAAACTGGGAGGGACTGGGATAAACTGGGAGGGACTGGGAGCAAACTGGGATGGACTGGGAGGGACTGGGAGGGACTGGGATAAACTGGGATATACTGGGAGGGACTGGGATAGACTGGGAGTGAACTGGGATGGACTGGGATGGACTGGGAGGGACTGGGATGGACTGGGAGGGACTGGGATGAACTGGGATGAACTGGGATGGACTGGGAGTGAACTGGGATGGACTGGGAGGGACTGGGATGGACTGGGAGGCACTGGGATAAACTGGGAGGGACTGGGTTATACTGGGATAGACTGGGAGGGACTGGGATGAACTGGGAGGGACTGGGATGGACTGGGAGGGAACTGGGTTATACTGGGAGGGACTGGGATGAACTGGGAGGGACTGGGATCAAACTGGGAGGGACTGGGAGCGAACTGGGATGGACTGGGATGGACTGGACTGGGAGGGGACTGGGATATACTGGGATATACTGGGAGGGACTGGGCTAATCTGGGATGGACTGGGATGAACTGGGAGTGAACTGGGAGGGACTGGGAGGCACTGGGATAAACTGGGAGGGACTGGGAGGGACTGGGATGAACTGGGATGGACTGGGACGGACTGGGAGGGACTGGGAGTGGGTTATACTGGGATATACTGGGAGGGAACTGGGATGGACTGGGATGGACTGGGAGGGACTGGGAGCGAACTGGGATATACTGGGAGGGACTGGGTTATACTGGGAGGGACTGGGATGGACTGGGATGGACTGGACTGGGATATACTGGGAGGGACTGGGTTATACTGGGATGGACTGGGATGGACTGGGATGAACTGAACTGGGATATACTGGGATGGACTGGGAGGGACTGGGGTGGACTGGGAGGGACTGGGAGTGGGTTATATTGGGTTATACTGGGAGGGACTGGGTTATACTGGGAGAGACTGGGATATACTGGGTTAGACTGGGAAGGACTGGGATCAAACTGGGATAAACTGGAATGAACTGGGAGGGACTGGGAGGGATTGGGAGGAGCTGTTGGCAATGATGGGTCACTGGTGGTCACTGGTGGTCACGTGTGGTCACTACTGGTCAGTGGTCACTGGTGGTCACTGGTCACTATTGGTCACCAGTGGTCACTGGTGGCCACATGTGGTCACTACTGGTCACTGGTGGTCACGTGTGGTCACCAGTGGTCACTGGTCACTATTGGTCACTGGTGGTCACTGGTGGTCACCACTGGTCACTGGTGGTCACTGGTCACCACTGGTCACTACTGGTCACAAGTGGTCACCAGCGGTCACTGGTCATTATTGGTCATTGGTGGTCACGTGTGGTCACCAGTGGTCACTCTTGGCCACTGCTGGTCTCTTTTGGCCACTGCTGGTCCCTCCCGGCCACTGCTGGTCCCTCCTGGCCACTGCTGGTCCCTCACGGTCACTGCTGGTCCCTCCTGGCCACTGCTGGTCCCTCTTGGCCACTGCTGGTCCCTCCTGGCCACTGCTGGTCCCTCCTGGCCACTGCTGGTCCCTCTTGGCCACTGCTGGTCCCTCCTGGCCACTGCTGGTCCCTCCCGGCCACTGCTGGTCCCTCCTGGCCACTGCTGGTCCCTCCTGGCCACTGCTGGTCACTTTTGGCCACTGCTGGTCCCTCCTGGCCACTGCTGGTCACTTTTGGCCACTGCTGGTCCCTGCTGGCCACTGCTGGTCCCTCCTGGCCACTGCTGGTCACTTTTGGCCACTGCTGGTCACTGCTGGCCACTGCTGGTCTCTTTTGGCCACTGCTGGTCCCTGCTGGCCACTGCTGGTCCCTCACGGTCACTGCTGGTCCCTCCTGGCCACTGCTGGTCCCTCTTGGCCACTGCTGGTCACTTTTGGCCACTGCTGGTCCCTCCTGGCCACTGCTGGTCACTTTTGGCCACTGCTGGTCCCTCCTGGCCACTGCTGGTCCCTCCTGGCCACTGCTGGTCCCTGCTGGCCACTGCTGGTCCCTCCTGGCCACTGCTGGTCCCTCCTGGCCACTGCTGGTCCCTGCTGGCCACTGCTGGTCCCTGCTGGCCACTGCTGGTCCCTCACGGTCACTGCTGGTCCCTCATGGCCACTGCTGGTCCCTCTTGGCCACTGCTGGTCCCTCCTGGCCACTGCTGGTCCCTCCTGGCCACTGCTGGTCCCTGCTGGCCACTGCTGGTCCCTCCTGGCCACTGCTGGTCCCTCCTGGCCACTGCTGGTCACTTTTGGCCACTGCTGGTCACTTTTGGCCACTGCTGGTCCCTCCTGGCCACTGCTGGTCACTTTTGGCCACTGCTGGTCACTCTTGGCCACTGCTGGTCCCTCCTGGCCACTGCTGGTCCCTCTTGGCCACTGCTGGTCCCTCCTGGCCACTGCTGGTCCCTGCTGGCCACTGCTGGTCCCTGCTGGCCACTGCTGGTCCCTCACGGTCACTCTGCTCCCCCAGGCCACAACGCCGACGACGTGGCCGAGACGGTGCTGATGAATTTCCTGCGCGGCGACGTGGCGCGGCTGCGGCGCGCGGCCAACGAGGCCTGGGGGGCCGCCAACGGGCCCTGGGGGGCCACCAACGGCACCGTGGCCACCGACGAGGCCTCGGGGGCTACCGCGGACGCCAGCGGGGCCACCGATGTCAGCGGGGCTACCGATGAGGCCGCCGCGGCCACCGACAGGACGGTGGCCACCAATGAGGTTTCGGGAGCCACCAACGAGGCCAGCACGGTCAACGAGGCCGTTGTGGCCACCAACGCGGTCAACGCGGCCGATGACAACAACGTGGCCACCGGGAGCTCTGGGGAGGTTCGTCCGCCCTCGGTGGCCTCCGGTGGCCCAACGGAAGCCAACGATGGCCAAAGGAAAGTCTTGGGAGAGCCAAGGGATTGTCGGAAAACGCCAACGGAATTCTGGGGAAACTCGACGGAAATTTGGGAAAAGTCAACGGAATTCCGGGAGAGCTCAAGGCGAGCCAAGGAGGAGCCAACGGAAGCCAAGGAGAAGCCAACGGAAGCCAAGGAGAAGCCAACGGAAGCCAAGGAGAAGCCAACGGAAGCCAAGGAGAAGCCAACGGAAGCCAAGGAGAAGCCAACGGAAGCCAAGGAGAAGTCAACGGAACCATGGGAAAATTGGACAAAACCCAAGGAGAACCCAACGGAACCCTTGGAGAACCCAACGGAACCCTTGGAGAACCCAACGGAACCCTTGGAGAACCCAACGGAACCCTTGGAGAAGTCAACGGAACCCAACGAGAACTCAAGGAAACCCAAGAAGATCCCAACCAAACCCAACGATGACCCAACCAAACCCAACGAGAACCCAACCAAACCCAACGAGAACCCAACGGAACCCAACGAGAACCCAACCAAACCCAACGAGAACCCAACGAAACCCAACAAGAACCCAACCAAACCCAACGAGAACCCAATGGAACCCAACGAGAACCAAACCAAACCCAAGAAGAACCCAACCAAACCCAACGACGGCCCAACGAAACCCAACGAGAACCCAACCAAACCCAACGATGACCCAATGAAACTCAACAACGACCCAACCAAACCCAACAATGACCCAACGGAACCCAATGACGACCCAACCAAACCTAACGAGAACCCAACGAAACCCAACGATGACCCAACCAAACCCAACGATGACCCAACCAAACCCAACGAGAACCCAACCAAACCCAACGAGAACCCAACCAAACCCAACGATGACCCAACGGAACTCAACGAGAACTCAATGAAACCCAACAAGAACCCAACCAAACCCAATGACGACCCAATGGAATCCAACGAGAACCCAACGGAACCCAACGATGACCCAACGGAACCCAACGAGAACCCAACCAAACCCAACGAGAACCCAACGGAACCCAACGAGAACTCAAGGAAACCCAAGAAGATCCCAACCAAACCCAACGAGAACCCAACCAAACCCAACGAGAACCCAACCAAACCCAATGCCGACCCAACGGAACTCAACGAGAACTCAAGGAAGCCCAAGAAGATCCCAACCAAACCCAACAAGAACCCAACCAAACCCAACGACGACCCAACGGAACCCAATGAGAACCCAACCAAACCCAACAACGACCCAACCAAACCCAACGAGAACCCAACCAAACCCAACAAGAACCCAATGGAACCCAACGAAAACTCAAGGAAACCCAAGAAGATCCCAACCAAACCCAATGAGAACCCGACCAAACCCAACGACGACCCAACGGAACCCAACAAGAACCCAACCAAACCCAACAATGACCCAACAAAACCCAACGAGAACCCAACCAAACCCAACGAGAACTCAAGGAAGCCCAAGAAGAACCCAACGGAACCCAACGACGACCCAACGGAACCCAACGAGAACTCAAGGAAGCCCAAGAAGAACCCAACGGAACCCAACGACGACCCAACGGAACCCAACGAGAACTCAAGGAAGCCCAAGAAGATCCCGCCCAAACCCAAGAGGATCCCGAGCAAAGTCGCCGAGCCCCGGCGGAAGCCCGGCCCGGCGGCGCCGTGGCCGCCGGTGCCGCGGCTGAAGCCGCTGCGGCACGCGTCGCAGAAGGAGATCGTCCTCTACGCGCACTTCCTGGGGCTGCCCTACGCCAGCGCCGAGTGCCGGCACGCGCCGCTGGCCTTCCGCGGCCACCCGCGGGGCGCTGCTCAAGGAGCTGGAGGCCGCGCGGCCGGCGGCCGTGGCCGCGCTGGCCCACTCGGGCCGGCGGCTGGCCCTGGGGGCGGCGCCGGGGGCGGGGGCGGCGCCGGGGGCCTGCGGGCGCTGCGGCGCCGCGGCCAGCGGGGAGCTGTGCATGGCCTGCGTGCTGCTGGCCGCGCTGGACCGCGGCCGGCCCAAGCTGGCGCTGGGCAAGCGCGGCCTCAGGGTGGCTACCGAGGGCGGGAGGTGGGAGGGGGGCGGGGGCTACTGGGATGGGGGTGGTGGCCACTGGGAGGGTGGGCAAGGGGTTGGTGGCCACCCGAGCAAGGACATTGAGGGTGGCAATCAAGGGGTCGGTGGCCACCAGGATGGGGGTGGTGGCCACTGGGGTGGTGGGCAAGGGGTTGGTGGCCACCAAGATGAGGGTGGTGGCCACTGGGGTGGTGGTCAAGGGGTCGGTGGCCACCCAAGCAAGGACATTGAGGGTGGCAATCAAGGGGTCGGTGGCCACCAGGATGAGGGTGGTGGCCACTGGGGTGGTGGGCAAAGGGCTGGTGGCCACCAGGATGGGGGTGGTGGCCACTGGGGTGGTGGGCAAGGGGTCGGTGGCCACCAGGTTGGGGGTGGTGGCCACTGGGGTGGTGGGCAAGGGGTCGGTGGCCACCAGGATGGGGGTGGTGGCCACTGGGGTGGTGGGCAAAGGGCTGGTGGCCACCAGGATGAGGGTGGTGGCCACTGGGGTGGTGGTCAAGGGGTTGGTGGCCACCCGAGCAAGGACATTGAGGGTGGCAATCAAGGGGTCAGTGGCCACCAGGATGGGGGTGGTGGCCACTGGGGTGGTGGGCAAGGGGCTGGTGGCCACCAGGATGGGGGTGGTGGCTACTGGGAGGGTGGGCAAGGGGATTGTGGCTGTAGGGGTGGTGGTCGAGGGGTCGGTGGCCACCAGGATGGGGGTGGTGGCCACTGGGGTGGTGGTCGAGGGGTCGGTGGCCACCCAACAAAGGACACTGAAGGTGGCAGTCAAGGGGTCAGTGGCCACCAGGATGGGGGTGGTGGCCACTGGGGTGGTGGGCGAGGGGTCGGTGGCCACCAAGATGGGGGTGGTGGCCACTGGAGTGGTGGGCGAGGGGTCGGTGGCCACCAGGATGGGGGTGGTGGCCACTGGGGTGGTGGGCAAGGGGTCGGTGGCCACCAGGACGGGGGTGGTGGCTACTGGGAGGGTGGGCAAGGGGATTGTGGCTGTAGGGGTGGTGGGCAAGGGGTCGGTGGCCACCAGGATGGGGGTGGTGGCCACTGGGGTGGGGGGCGAGGGGTCGGTGGCCACCAGGATGGGGGTGGTGGCCACTGGGGTGGGGGGCGAGGGGTCGGTGGCCACCAGGATGGGGGTGGTGGCCACTGGGGTGGTGGTCAAGGGGCTGGTAGCCACCCGAGCAAGGACATTGAGGGTGGCAATCAAGGGGTCGGTGGCCACCAGGATGGGGGTGGTGGCCACTGGGGTGGTGGCCAAGGGGTCGGTGGCCACCAGGATGGGGATGGTGGCCACCGGCTGAGTGGACAAGGCTGCGGCGGCCACGGCAGCTGTGGCTGCAGGGCCGGTGGTCACGCGGCCAGCGGTCGCTCCGGCGGTGGCCACGGGGGTGGCGATGCCAACAGTAAGGGTGGCCACCACGGCCAGAGTTTCGGTGGCCACAGCAACTCCCAGGCCCCGAGTCTTGGTGGCCCCGATGACCACCAGGCTTTTGGTGGCCATGGTGACCACCAGGCTTTTGGTGGCCGTGGTGACCACCAGGCTTTTGTTGGCCATGGTGACCACCAGGCTTTTGTTGGCCATGGTGACCACCAGGCTTTTGTTGGCCATGGTGACCCCCAGGCTTTTGATGGCCCCGGTGGCCACCAGGCTTTTGGTGGCCCCGGTGACCACCAGGCTTTTGGTGGCCGTGGTGACCACCTGAGTGTTAGTAGCCATGGTGACCACCAGGCTTTTGGTGGCCGTGGTGACCACCTGAGTGTTAGTAGCCATGGTGACCACCAGGCTTTTGGTGGCCGTGGTGACCACCTGAGTGTTAGTGGCCATGGTGACCACCAGGCTTTCGGTGGCCCCGGTGACCACCAGGCTTTCGGTGGCCCCGGTGACCACCAGGCTTTCGGTGGCCGTGGTGACCCCCACGCTTTTGATGGCCGTGGTGACCACCAGGCTTTCGGTGGCCCCGATGACCACCAGGCTTTTGGTGGCCGTGGTGACCACCAGGCTTTTGTTGGCCATGGTGACCACCAGGCTTTTGATGGCCCTGGTGACCACCAGGCTTTTGTTGGCCCCGGTGGCCACCAGGCTTTCGGTGGCCGTGGTGACCACCTGAGTGTTAGTGGCCATGGTGACCACCAGGCTTTTGGTGGCCATGGTGACCCCCAGGCTTTTCATGGCCCCGGTGACCACCAGGCTTTTGGTGGCCGTGGTGACCACCTGAGTGTTAGTAGCCATGGTGACCACCAGGCTTTTGGTGGCCCCGATGACCACCAGGGTTTTGGTGGCCCCAATGACCACCAGGCGTTCGGTGGCCGTGGTGACCCCCAGGCTTTTGGTGGCCCTGGTGACCCCCAGGCTTTCGGTGGCCATGGTGACCACCAGGCTTTTGGTGGCCGTGGTGACCCCCACGCTTTTGGTGGCCACGGTGACCACCAGGCTTTTGTTGGCCACGATGACCCCCAGGCTCTCGGTGGCCGTGGTGACCACCGCGCTCGTAGCCCTGGTGGCCCGCGGCCGGCCGGGCCGGTGCGGGTGGAGCTGCAGGGCCGCGCCGGTCGCTCGGAGCGGCGCCGCCTGCGCGGCTTCGGCCACGCCCGGGCGGGGCTGGGCGACATCTGGGACTTCTGAGGGGACGACGGCGACGGCGCCGGCGCTGGGGACGGGTGGGGACGATTTTGGGAGATTTTGGGACAATTTTGGGGTTTTTTGGAAGATTTGGGATTTTTGGGATGATTTTGGGACGATTTTGGGAGATTTTGGGAGATTTTTGGGAGATTTGGGGACATTTTTGGGACATTTTGGGGACAATTTTGGGAGATTTGGGGTTTTTGGGACGATTTTGGGAGATTTTGGGGTTTTTGGGATGATTTTGGGACGATTTTGGGAGATTTGGGACAATTTTGGGGTTTTTTGGGACGATTTTGGGACGATTTTGGGGTTTTTTGGGACGATTTTGGGACAATTTTGGGGATTTGGGACGATTTTGGGAGATTTTGGGATGATTTTGGGATGATTTTGGGACGATTTTGGGAGATTTTGGGAGATTTTTGGGACAATTTCGGGACAATTTGGGGACATTTGGGGACATTTGGGGTTTTCAGGACGATTTTGGGAGATTTTGGGACGATTTTGGGAGATTTTGGGAGATTTTGGGACGATTTTGGGAGATTTGGGGTTTTTGGGATGATTTTGGGACATTTTTGGAACGATTTTGGGAGATTTGGGGTTTTCTGGACGATTTTGGGACAATTGGGATTTTTGGGACATTTTTGGGAGATTTGGGGTCATTTTTGGGAGATTTCTGGGATATTTTGGGGACAATTTTGGGGTTTTTGGGACGATTTTGGGACGATTTTGGGACAATTTTGGGACGATTTTGGGAGATTTTGGGGTTTTTTGGGATGATTTTGGGACATTTTTGGGACGATTTTGGGACGATTTTGGGGTTTTTGGGATGATTTTGGGACAATTTTGGGAGATTTTGGGACAATTTTGGGGTTTTTTGGGATGATTTTGGGACGATTTTGGGACGATTTTGGGACGATTTTGGGGTTTTTTGGGACGATTTTGGGACAATTGGGATTTTTGGGACATTTTTGGGAGATTTGGGGTCATTTTTGGGAGATTTCTGGGATATTTTGGGGACAATTTTGGGGTTTTTTGGGACGATTTTGGGACAATTTTGGGGTTTTTTGGGATGATTTTGGGACGATTTTGGGGTTTTGGGGACATTTTGGGGACGATTTTGGGACATTTTGGGGACGATTTTGGGACGATTTTGGGAGATTTTGGGGATTTCGGGACAATTTAGGGACGATTTTGGGAGATTTTGGGACAATTTTGGGGTTTTTTGGGACGATTTTGGGAGATTTGGGACGATTTTGGGAGATTTTGGGAGATTTTGGGAGATTTTGGGAGATTTGGGACGATTTTGGGAGATTTTGGGGTTTTTTGGGGACGGTTTGGGGACGATTTTGGGGATTTGGGACGATTTTGGGAGATTTTGGGCGATTTGGGACGATTTTGGGGTTTTTGGGATGATTTTGGGGTGATTTTGGGGTTTTTTGGGATGATTTTGGGACGATTTTGGGGTTTTTTGGGATGATTTTGGGACGATTTTGGGAGATTTTGGGGTTTTCGGGATGATTTTGGGACGATTTTGGGAGATTTGGGGTTTTTGGGATGATTTTGGGACGATTTTGGGGATTTCAGGACGATTTAGGGACGATTTTGGGAGATTTGGGGACATTTTTGGGATGATTTTGGGGTTTTTTGGGACGATTTTGGGAGATTTGGGGTTTTTGGGGACTATTTTGGGACTATTTTGGGACGATTTTGGGACGATTTTGGGAGATTTTGGGACAATTTTGGGGTTTTTTGGGACGATTTTGGGACAATTTTGGGGTTTTTTGGGATGATTTTGGGATGATTTTGGGAGATTTTGGGGATTTCGGGACGATTTTGGGGTTTTTTGGGATGATTTTGGGACGATTTTGGGAGATTTTGGGACGATTTTGGGACGATTTTGGGGTTTTTTGGGATGATTTTGGGACGATTTTGGGAGATTTGGGGTTTTCGGGACCTTTTTGGGAGGTTTTGGGACGATTTTGGGACGATTTTGGGGTTTTTTGGGATGATTTTGGGACATTTTTGGGACGATTTTGGGACAATTTTGGGGTTTTTTGGGATGATTTTGGGAGATTTTGGGGATTTCGGGACGATTTTGGGGTTTTTTTGGGATGATTTTGGGACGATTTTGGAGATTTTGGGACGATTTTGGGACGATTTTGGGGTTTTTTTGGGATGATTTTGGGACGATTTTGGGAGATTTGGGGTTTTCGGGACCTTTTTGGGAGGTTTTGGGACGATTTTGGGACGATTTTGGGGTTTTTTGGGATGATTTTGGGACATTTTTGGGACGATTTTGGGACAATTTTGGGGTTTTTTGGGATGATTTTGGGATGATTTTGGGAGATTTTGGGGATTTCGGGACGATTTTGGGGTTTTTTGGGGATGATTTTGGGACGATTTTGGGAGATTTTGGGACGATTTTGGGACGATTTTGGGGTTTTTTGGGATGATTTTGGGACGATTTTGGGAGATTTGGGGTTTTCGGGACCTTTTTGGGAGGTTTTGGGACGATTTTGGGACGATTTTGGGGTTTTTTGGGATGATTTTGGGACATTTTTGGGACGATTTTGGGACAATTTTGGGGTTTTTTGGGATGATTTTGGGATGATTTTGGGAGATTTTGGGGATTTCGGGACGATTTTGGGGTTTTTTGGGATGATTTTGGGACGATTTTGGGAGATTTTGGGACGATTTTGGGACGATTTTGGGGTTTTTTGGGATGATTTTGGGACGATTTTGGGAGATTTGGGGTTTTCGGGACCTTTTTGGGAGGTTTTGGGACGATTTTGGGACGATTTTGGGGTTTTTTGGGATGATTTTGGGACATTTTTGGGACGATTTTGTGACGATTTTGGGGTTTTTTGGGATGATTTTGGGACGATTTTGGGAGATTTGGGGTTTTCGGGACGATTTTGGGAGATTTTGGGACAATTTTGGGAGATTTGGGGTTTTTTGGGATGATTTTGGGACGATTTTGGGAGATTTGGGGTTTTCGGGACGATTTTGGGACAATTTTTGGGAGATTTGGGGACATTTTTGGGAGATTTGGGGTCATTTTTGGGAGATTTCTGGGATATTTTGGGGACAATTTTGGGGTTTTTGGGACAATTTTGGGAGATTTTTGAAACGATTTTGGGACAATTTTGGGAGATTAGGGGTTTTTGGGATGTTTTTTGGGACAATTTTGGGACAATTTTGGGACATTTGGGGTTTTTGGGACGATTTTGGGAGATTTTGGGAGATTTGGGGTTTTTGGGATGATTTTGGGAGATTTTGGGACAATTTTGGGAGATTTGGGGTTTTCGGGATGATTTTGGGACATTTTTTGGGAGATTTGGGGACATTTTTGGGAGATTTGGGGACATTTTTGGGACGATTTTGGGGTTTTCGGGACGATTTTGGGAGATTTTGGGACGATTTTGGGACAATTTTGGGACAATTTGGGGGAAATTTGGGGTTTTTGGGATGATTTTGGGACAATTTGGGGACATTTGGGGACATTTGGGGTTTTCGGGACGATTTTGGGACATTTTGGGACAATTTGGGGTTTTCGGGACGTTTTTGGGGACATTTTTGGGGTTTTGGGGACATTTTGGGGACGATTTTAAGGACAATTTTGGGAGATTTGGGGTTTTTGGGACAATTTTGGGGGCATTTTTTGGGAGATTTGGGTTTTTTGGGACATTTTGGTGTTTTTTGGGGACATTTTTTGGGTTTTTTTTGGGCAATTTTTGGGTTTTTTTAGGACATTTTGGGCATTTTTAGGGCATTTTTTGGGGGTTTTGGGCAATTTTTGGGTTTTTTTGGGGACATTTTTGGGTTTTGGGGACATTTTTGGGTTTTTTGGGACATTTAGGATTTTTTTGGGGACATTTTTGGGGTTTTTTTGGGCAATTTTTGGGGTTTTTTTGGGGACATTTTTGGGTTTTTTGGGATATTTTGGGTTTTTGGGCAATTTTTGGGTTTTTTTGGGGACATTTTTGGGTTTTTTTGTGGCATTTTTGGGTTTTTTGGGCAATTTTTGGGACATTTTGGGGTTTTTTGGGTTTTTTTGGGGACTTTTTTGGGACATTTTGGGGATTTTTAGGACATTTTTTTGGGGGTTTTGGGCAATTTTTTGGGTTTTTGGGTTTTTTTGGGGGAAATTTTTGGGTTTTTGGGGCAATTTTGGGTTTTGGGACTTTTTTTTGGGCTCCCCGGGGCCGTTCTTCCGCGGGCGGGCGGAGGGGGCGTGGCCAGCGGGGTTTATGCAAATGAACCTCTGACCGAGGGCGCGTGTTTATGCAAATCAACCCAATAAAGCGAGATGAAACCTCTAATTATGCAAATGAGGCGCGTTCGTGAGCCGGGCGCTCATTAAGCATCCGGGCTGCGCGTAATTATGCGAATTAAGGGCGTGTCTATGCAAATTAGGGGGGCGCCGCTATGCAAATGAAGGGCGGCGAACGCGGAAGCGCGGCGGCGCTATGCAAATGAGCCGCATGCAAATGAGCCCTATGCAAACAAGGGTGAGGGGCTAAGGGGCGTGGCCCGATTTCCAAATAAGGAGGCGGGGCGCCGCCGCGCGGGCCAATCAGCGCGCGGGATGCAAATCGGGCGGCGGGGGTGCGACGTCACTTCCGTCGCGCGGCGGGTGACGTCACGCAGCAATGGCGGCGCCGCGGGTGTCGCTGGGGGCGCTGAAGGAGCCGCTGGGGCTGAACCGCGGCCTGCAGTGGGTGCGGAACTGGGGGCACTGGTTTATACTGGAGGGACTGGGATGGACTGGGAGGGACTGGGGGGGACTGGGAGGGAACTGGGGGGGACTGGTTTATACTGGGAGGGGACTGGTTTATACTGGGAGGGGACTGGGAGGGACTGGGAGGGACTGGAGGGAACTGGTTTATACTGGGAGGGAACTGGAGGGAACTGGTTTATACTGGAGGGAACTGGGAGGAACTGGTTTATACTGGAGGGAACTGGGAGGAACTGGTTTATACTGGGAGGGAACTGGGGGGGACTGGGAGGGACTGGGAGGGACTGGGGGGGACTGGGAGGGAACTGGGGGGGACTGGTTTATACTGGGAGGGGACTGGTTTATACTGGGAGGGGACTGGGAGGGACTGGGAGGGACTGGAGGGAACTGGTTTATACTGGGAGGGAACTGGAGGGAACTGGTTTATACTGGAGGGAACTGGGAGGAACTGGTTTATACTGGGAGGGAACTGGGAGGAACTGGTTTATACTGGGAGGGAACTGGGGGGGACTGGGAGGGACTGGGAGGGACTGGGGGGGAGTGGTTTATACTGGGAGGGAGTGGGGGGAACTGGGAGGGAACTGGTTATACTGGGAGGGAACTGGGAGGAACTGGGAGGGAACTGGGAGGGACTGGGAGGGACTGGTTTATACTGGGAGGGACTGGGGAGACTGGGGGGAACTGGTTTATACTGGGAGGGGACTGGGGGGAACTGGGGGGAACTGGGAGGGACTGGAGGAACTGGGGGGCACTGGTTTATACTGGGAGGGGACTGGGGGGGACTGGGGGGAACCTGGTTTGTACTGGGAGGGAACTGGGGGGGAGTGGTTTATACTGGGAGGGAACTGGTTTATACTGGGAGGGGACTGGATGGACTGGGGGAACTGGTTTATACTGGGAGGGACTGGGAGGGACTGGGAGCCACTGGGGGGAACTGGGAGGGAACTGGGGTGAACTGGTTTATACTGGGAGGGGACTGGGGGAACTGGGGGAACTGGTTTATACTGGGAGGGACTGGGGGGGACTGGGGGGAACTGGTTTATACTGGGAGGGAACTGGGGGGGAGTGGGAGGGAATTGGTTTATATTGGGAGTGAACTGGTTTATACTGGGAGGGGACTGGGAGGGACTGGGAGGGACTGGAGGGAACTGGTTTATACTGGGAGGGAAACTGGAGGGAACTGGTTTATACTGGAGGGAACTGGGAGGAACTGGTTTATACTGGGAGGGAACTGGGGGGGACTGGGAGGGACTGGGAGGGAACTGGGGGGGAACTGGTTTATACTGGGAGGGACTGGGGGGACTGGGAGGGACTGGGGGAACTGGTTTATACTGGGAGGGAACTGGGATGGACTGGGGGGGGACTGGTTTGTACTGGGAGGAACTGGGGGGGACTGGTTTATACTGGGAGGGGACTGGGGGGGGAGTGGTTTATACTGGGAGGGAACTGGTTTATACTGGGATGCGAACTGGGAGGGACTGGTTTATACTGGGAGGGGACTGGTTTATACTGGGAGGGACTGGGATGACTGGGAGGGAACTGGTTTATACTGGGAGCGAACTGGGAGGGACTGGTTTATATCTGGAGGGACTGGGAGGGACTGGGATGGACTGGGAGGAACTGGAGGAACTGGGGGGGAACTGGTTTATACTGGGAGGGACTGGGATGGACTGGTTTATACTGGGAGGAACTGGGAGGGAACTGGGAGGGAACTGGGAGGGAACTGGTTATACTGGGAGGGAACTGGTTTTTTTCTCTCTGAATTTCCCCAAATTCCCGTTTTATTCTCTCTGAATTCTCCCGAATTCTCCCAAATTCCCGTTTTTTCCCCGGAATTTCCCAAATTCCCATTTTTTCCTCTGAATTTTCCCAAATTCCCGTTATTTTCCCCGAATTCTCCAAATTCCCGTTTTTCTCTCCGAATTTTCCAAAATTCCCGGTTTTTGCTCCCAGTTTTTGTTGGATTTTTCTAAATTCTTGGGTTTTTTTTCTTGAATTCTCCAAATTCCCGTTTTTTTCTTTGAATTTCCCAAATTCCCGTTTTTATTCTCTGAATTCTCCCAAATTCCCGTTTTTTTCCCCGTAATTTTTTCAAATTCCTGTTTTTTTATCTGAATTCTCCCAAATTCTTGGGTTTTTTTCCCCGGAATTTTCCCAAATTCCCGTTTTTTCTCTCCGAATTTTCCCAAATTCCCGTTTTTCTCTCTGAATTTTCCCAAATTCCTGGTTTTTGCTCCCAGTTTTTGTTGGATTTTCCCAAATTCCCATTTTTTCCCCCGGAATTTTCCCAAATTCCCGTTTTTTGTCTCTGAATTTCCCCAAATTCCCATTTTTTTCTTTGAATTTCCCCAAATTCCCGTTTTTTTCTATTTGAATTCTCCCAAATTCCGTTTTTTTCTTTGAATTCTCCAAATTCCCGTTTTTTTACCCGGATTTTCCCAAATTCCCGCTTTTTCCCCCCCAGTTTTTCTCCATCTTCGCCTTCGCCACCTGCGGCGGCTTCGAGGGCTCCGTCACCTTCAGGGTCACCTGCCCGGGGCTGGACAACGGCTCGGTGAGCGCCGCCTTCGGGTACCCCTTCAGGTGAGACCCCGAAACCCACCCGGGACAGGTGAGACCCCGAAAACCGGCCCAAAACCACCCAAAACCACCCAAAACCGGCCCAAAACCACCCAAAACCGGCCCAAAACCACCCAAAACCGGCCTAAAACCACCCAAAACTGCCCCAAAACCACCCAAAACCGGCCTAAAACCACCCAAAACTGGCCCAAAACCACACCTGGGACAGGTGAGACCCCGAAACCACACCCGGGACAGGTGAGACCCCAAAACCAGCCCAAAACCACCCAAAACTGGCCAAAACCACCCAAAACCGGCCCAAAACCGGCCCAAAACCACACCTGGGACAGGTGAGACCCCCCAAAACCACCTGGGACAGGTGAGACCCCGAAAACACCCAAAACCACCCAAAATCGGCCCAAAACCACCCAAAACCGCCCAAAATCACACCTGGGACAGGTGAGACCCCCCCAAAACCACACCTGGGACAGGTGAGACCCCAAAACCACACCTGGGACAGGTGAGACCCCGAAAACCAGCCCAAATCCACACCTGGGGACAGGTGAGACCCCCCAAAACCAGCCCAAAACGGGCCCCAAAACCGCACCTGGGACAGGTGAGAACCCCAAATACACCCAAAACCACCCAAAACCGGCCCAAATCCACACCTGGGACAGGTGAGACCCCGAAACCACCCAAAACCGCACCTGGGACAGGTGAGACCCCAAAACCACACCTGGGACTGGTGAGACCCCCAAAACCACCCAAAACTGGCCCAAAACCACCCAAAACCGGCCCAAATCCACACCTGGGACAGGATGAGACCCCAAAACCACCCAAAACCGGCCTAAAACCACCCAAAACTGGCCCAAAACCACACCTGGGACAGGTGAGACCCCAAAACCACACCTGGGACAGGTGAGACCCCAAAACCACACCTGGGACAGGTGAGACCCCGAAAACCAGCCCAAATCCACACCTGGGACAGGTGAGACCCCGAAACCACCCAAAACCACCCAAAACCGGCCCAAATCCACACCTGGACAGGTGAGACCCCGAAACCACACCTGGGACAGGTGAGACCCCAAAACCCACACCTGGGACAGGTGAGACCCCGAAAACACACCTGGGACACGCCCAGGACAGGTGAGACCCCCCAAAACCACACCTGGGACAGGTGAGACCCCCCAAAATCCACCTGGGACAGGTGAGACCCCAAAACCACCCAAAACCACCCAAAACCACACCTGGGACAGGTGGAGACCCCGAAACCCACCTGGGACAGGTGAGACCACCTAAAACCAGCCCAAAACCACACCTGGGACAGGTGAGACCCCCAAAACCCAACTGGGACACGCCCGGGACAGGTGAGACCCCCCCCAAAACCACACCTGGGACACGCCTGCTGACCCCCAGGTGATTTCAGGTATGCCCAGGTGACCCTAAGTGACCCCAGTCCCCCCCAGGTGTGCTCAGGTGACCTCAGGTGACCCCAGGTGTGCCCAGGTGTGCCCAGTCCCCCCCAGGTGTGCCCAGGTGTGCCCAGACCCCCCCAGGTGACCCCAGTCCCCCCAGGTGTGCCCAGCTGTGCCCAGCTGTGCCCAGGTGTGCCCAGTTTCCCCAGCTGTGCCCAGGTGTGCCCAGGTGTGCCCAGTCCCCCCAGGTGTGCCCAGGTGTGCCCAGCCCCCCAGGTGTGCCGTGTGCCCAGGTGTGCCCAGCCCCCCCAGGTTGTGCCCAGCTGTGGCCCAGGTGTGCCCAGGTGACCCCAGTCCCCCCCAGGTGTTCTCAGGTGTGCCCAGTCCCCCCCAGTCCCCCCCAGGTGTGCCCAGGTGTGCCCAGGTGCCCCCAGGTGAGCCCAGCTGTGCCCAGCCCCCCCCAGCTGTGCCCAGGTGTGCCCAGGTGTGCCCAGGTGTGCCCAGGTGACCCCAGTTTCTCCCAGGTGTGCCCAGGTGTGCCCAGGTGACCCCGGCCCCCCCAAGGTGTGCCCAGCCCCCCCCAGGTGCGCCCAGGTGTGCCCAGGTGACCCCAGTTTCCCCCAGGTGTGCCCAGCCCCCCCCAGGTGTGCCCAGGTGCCCCCAGTGTGCCCAGCCCCCCCCAGGTGTGCCCAGCCCCCCCCAGGTGGCCCCAGGTGTGCCCAGGTGACCCCAGATGACCCCAGGTGTGCCCAGGCCCCCCCCCCCCCCCAGGTGTGCCCAGTTTCCCCCAGGTGTGCCCAGCCCCCCCAGGTGCGCCCAGGTGTGCCCAGGTGACCCCAGTTTCCCCCAGGTGTGCCCGGTGTGCCCAGGTGACCCCAGGTGTGCCCAGTCCCCCCCCAGGTGACCCCAGTCCCCCCAGGTGTGCCCAGCTGTGCCCCAGGTGCGCCCAGGTGTGCCCAGGTGACCCCAGTCTCACCCAGGTGTGCCCAGTCCCCCCCAGGTGTGCCCAGGTGTGCCCAGGTGCGCCCCTCCCCGCAGGTTGAACCAGGCCGCGTTCCAGCCCTCGCTGACTCACCTGTGCAACCACACCTGGCCCAGGGACGTGCACCTGGTGGGCGACTTCTCCTCCTCCGCCGCTTCTTCGTGGGCGTGGACCGTGGCCGCCTTCCTCTACAGCCTGGGGGCCCTGGGCGGCTACCTGGGCTACCTGCACCTGTACAGGTGTGCGGGGTCGCGGCTGCCGCTGCTGGTGAGTGGGGAGCGGGGGGGGAGGGGGGGTTACCTGCACAGGTGGGGTGGGGTTACCTGGACAGGTGAGGTCAAGGTTGGGGTTACCTGCACAGGTGAGGTTGGGTGGGGTTACCTGCACAGGTGGGATTACCTGCACGGGTGGGGTCAGGGGTGGGGTTACCTGCACAGGTGAGGTTGGGTGGGGTTATCTGTACAGGTGGAGGTCAAGGGCGGGGTTACCTGCTCAGGTAGGGTTACCTGCACAGGGTGAGGTCTGGGGTGGGGTTACCTGCTCAGGTAGGGTTACCTGCACAGGTGAGGTCAGGGGAGGGGTTACCTGCACAGGTGAGGTTGGGTGGGGTTACCTTGTACAGGTGGGGTTACCTGCATGGGTGGGGTCAGGGGAGGGGTTACCTGTACAGGTGAGGTTGGGTGGGGTTACCTGTACAGGTGGGGTTACCTGCATGGGTGGGGTCAGGGGTGGGTTACCTGCTCAGGTGGGGTTGGGTGGGATTACCTGCAAAGGTGGGGTGGGGTTACCTGTACAGGGGTGGGGTTACCTGCACAGGTGGGGTCAAGGGTGGGGTTACCTGCACAGGTGGGTCCTGGGGTGTGGTTACCTGCACAGGTGAGGTTGGGTGGGGTTACCTGTACAGGGGTGGGGTTACCTGTACAGGTGGGGTTGGGTGGGGTTTACCTGTACAGGTGAGGTCAGGGGAGGGGGTTACCTGCACAGGTGGGGTCAGGGGTGGGGTTACCTGCACAGGTGGGGTTGGGTGGGGTTACCTGTACAGGTGGAGTTGGGGTGGGGTTTACCTGTACAGGTGAGGTCAAGGGAGGGGTTACCTGCTCAGGTGAGGTCTGGGGTGGGGTTACCTGCAAAGGTGGGGTGTGGTTACCTGTACAGGGGTGGGGTTACCTGCACAGGAGAGTTCAGGGGAGGGGTTACCTGTACAGGTGGGGTTACCTGCACAGGTGGGGTCAGGGGTGGGGTTACCTGCACAGGTGGGGTTGGGTGGGGTTACCTGCTCAGGTGAGGTCAGGGGAGGGTTACCTGCACAGGTGGGGTCAAGGGAGGGGTTACCTGTACAGGTGGGGTCAAGGGTGGGGTTACCTGCACAGGTGGGTCTGGGGTGTGGTTACCTGCACAGGTGGGGTTGGGTGGGGTTACCTGCCCAGGTGAGCTCAGGTAGGGTTTTGAGCTCCTCAGGTGAGCTCAGGTGTGGTCAGAGAGCTTGGCCAGGTGGGATTTGCCTGCCCAGGTGTGCCCAGGTGTGTTCAGGTGATCTTAGGTGTGCCCAGGTGAGCCAATGTGTATTTAGGTGAGCTCAGGTGTGTTCAGGTGTGCCCAGGTGAGCTCAGGTGGGATCTGAGAGCTTGGCCAGGTGGGATTTACGTGCCCAGGTGTGCCAGGTGCTCTCAGGTGTGCCCAGGTGAGCCCAGGTGTGCTCAGGTGTGCCCAGGTGTGTTCAGGTGCTCTCAGGTGTGCCCAGGTGAGCTCAGGTGTATCCAGGTGTGCCCAGGTGAGCCCAGGTATGCCCAGGTGTATCCCAGGTGTGTCCCAGGTGAGCTCAGGTGTGCCCAGGTGTATCTTGGGTGTGCCCAAGTGTGCCCAGGTGAGCTCAGCTGCTCTCAGGTGTGCCCAGGTGTATCCCAGGTGTGCCCAGGTGTGCCCAGGTGTGCCCAGGTGAGCCCAGGTGCTCTCAGGTGTATCTCAGGTGTATCCCAGGTGTGCCCAGGTGTGCTCAGATGAGCCCAGGTGAGCCCAGGTGCTCTCAGGTGTGTCCCAGGTGTGCCCAGGTGTGTTCAGATGCTCTCAGGTGTGCCCAGGTGTACCCCAGGTGAGCTCAGGTGTGCCCAGGTGTGCCCAGGTGTGTCCCAGGTGCTCTCAGGTGTGCCCAGGTGTACCCCAGGTGAGCTCAGGTGTATCCCAGATGAGCCCAGGTGTGCCCAGGTGCTCTCAGGTTTGCCCAGGTGGTGTTTCAGATGCTCTCAGGCGTGCCCAGGTGAGCTCAGGTGTGCCCAGGTGTTATCCCAGGTGCATCCCAGGTGTGTCCAGGTGAGCTCAGGTGTGCCCAGGTGTGCCCAGTTGTATCTCGGGTTGTGCCCAGGTGTGCTCAGGTGTGCCCAGATGCTCTCAGGTGTGCCCAGGTGTGTTCAGATGCTCTCAGGCGTGCCCAGGTGAGCTCAGGTGTGCCCAGGTGTTATCCCAGGTGTTATCCCAGGTGTTATCCCAGGTGTTATCCCAGGTGTGCCCAAGTGTGCCCAGGTGAGCTCAGCTGCTCTCAGGTGTGCCCAGATGTATCCCAGGTGTGCCCAGGTGTGCCCAGATGTATCCCAGGTGTGCCCAGGTGTGCCCAGGTGAGCCCAGGTGCTCTCAGGTGTATCTCAGGTGTATCCCAGGTGTGCCCAGGTGTGCTCAGATGAGCCCAGGTGAGCCCAGGTGCTCTCAGGTGTGTCCCAGGTGTGCCCAGGTGTGTTCAGATGCTCTCAGGTGTGCCCAGGTGTATCTCAGGTGTGTCCCAGGTGCTCTCAGGTGTGCCCAGGTGTGTCCCCAGGTGGGCTCAGGTGTGCCCAGGTGTATCTTGGGTGTGCCCAGGTGCTCTCAGGTGTGCCCAGGTGTGTTCAGGTGCTCTCAGGTGTGCCCAGGTGTTATCCCAGGTGTTATCCCAGGTGCATCCCAGGTGTGCCCAGGTGTGCCCAGGTTCTCTCAGGTGAGCTCAGGTGTGTCCAGGTGGCTCTCAGGTGTGCCCAGGTGTGTTCAGATGCTCTCAGGTGTATCCCAGGTGTGTTCAGGTGTGCCCAGGTGTGCTCAGATGCTCTCAGGTGTGCCCAGGTGTGCTCAGATGAGCTCAGGTGCTCTCAGGTGTATCTCAGGTGTATCCCAGGTGTGCCCAGGTGCTCTCAGGTGTGTCCAGGTGTGTTCAGGTGAGCCCAGGTGTATCTCAGGTGTGCCCAGGTGTGCCCAGGTGCTCTCAGGTGTGCTCAGGTGTGCCCAGGTGTATCCCCAGGTGTGCCCAGGTGACCTTAGGTGTGTCCCAGGTGAGCTTAGATGTGCCCAGGTGTGCCCAGGTGCTCTCAGGTGACCTCAGGTGTGCCCAGGTGTGTTCAGATGCTCTCAGGCGTGCCCAGGTGAGCTCAGGTGTGCCAGGTGTTATCCCAGGTGCATCCCAGGTGTGCCCAGGTGTGCCCCAGGTTCTCTCAGGTGAGCTCAGTGTGTCCAGGTTGCTCTCAGGTGTGCCCAGGTGTGTCCCAGGTGAGCTCAGGTGTGCCCAGGTGTATCTTGGGTGTGCCCAGGTGCTCTCAGGTGTGCCCAGGTGTGCCCAGGTGTGTTCAGATGCTCTCAGGTGTATCCTAGGTGTCCCCAGGTGCTCTCAGGTGACCTCAGGTGTGCCCAGGTGTAATCCCAGGTGTATCCCAGGTGTGCCCAGGTGTGTTCAGGTGAGCTCAGGTGTGCCCAGGTGAGCTCAGGTGTGCCCAGGTGTGAACCCAGGTGCTCTCAGGTGTGCCCAGGTGTGTTCAGGTGAGCCCAGGTGAGGTCAGGTTGTGCCCAGGTGAGCTCAGGTGTACCCAGGTGTGCCCAGGTGTCCCCAGGTATGCCCAGGTGTCCCCAAGGTGTGCCCAGTTGTATCTCGGTGTGCCCAGGTGTGCTCAGGTGTGCCCAGATGCTCTCAGGTGTGCCCAGGTGAGCTCAGGTGTGCCCAGGTGTGCTCAGGTGCTCTCAGGTGTGCCCAGGTGAGCTCAGGTGTACCCAGGTGTGTGCCCAGGTGTGCTGAGGTGCTCTCAGGTGTTATCCCAGGTGTGCTCAGGTGTATCCCAGGTGTATCCCAGCTGTGCCCAGCTGTGCCCAGGTGTCGTTTCTCGCCTTTTCCCCGCTCCATTCCGGAACTTTCTCCTTTCCCGCCGGGGATTTTCCCTGAATTCCGCCCGGTTCCGTCTTTCGCGATTTCCCCGTTTTTTGGGGTTTTTTGGGTTTTTTTTGGTTTTTTTTTTCTTTTCGGGCCGGAAATTTTGCTTTTCGCTTTCGTTTTTTTTCCCGCCCTTCTCCCCGAAATTCCGATTTTTTCCTTTTCCCACGTTTTCGTCCGGAATCGGGCTGGAATGTTGGGGTTTCCCCAGGGGGAATTTGGGGGAGCCTTTGATGGAATTTGGGGGGAATTTGATGGAATTTGGGGTGAACTTGATGGAATTTGGGGGGAATTTGATGGAATTTGGGGGGAACTTGATGGAATTCGGGGGGAATTTGATGGAATTTGGGGAATTTGATGGAATTTGGGGGATTTGACGGAATTTGGGGGGATTTGACGGAATTCGGGGGGAATTTGACGGAATTTGGGGGGAATTTGATGAAATTTGGGGGGAATTTGACGGAATTTGGGGGGAATTTGATGGAATTTGGGGGGAATTTGACGGAATTTGGGGGGAATTTGACGGAATTTGGGGGAATTTGACGGAATTTGGGGAATTCTACAGCATTTGAGAGGTTTTCGGTGGAATTTTGGGGGGATTTCGGTAAAACCTGGGGGGATTTCGGTGTGAAATTTCAGGGATTTTTACGAAACCCGGGAGGAATTTGGGAAATTCCGCTGGAATTCCGGTGGCTTCGGGGGGGGGGGAATTTTTTTCGGGATTTTTAACGGAATTCGGAATTTTGGGCCCGGATTCCGCTGTCCCCCGGGGGGGGGGGGGGGGATTTTGGGCGGGAATTTCGGGTTTCCCGATGGAATTTTGGGGATCCCGGTGGGAATTTTTTTTTTTTTTTGGGGGGGTGGGGTTTAACCCTTCGTGCCCCTTCTCTCTCTGCTGCCTCTGAAGGACCCCGGGTAAGTCCCGCCCCCTTTTTTTTGGGAGCCCCACCCCAAAATTCCCTTTTTTTTCCCTCCAAAATTCCCCTTTTTCCCCAAAAAATTCCCTTTTTTTTTCCCCAAAATTCCCTTTTTTCG